>NC_060150.1:33336483-33357986 GCF_021292245.1 Micropterus dolomieu | reverse complement strand
CCCCCCCCCCCCCCCCCCCCCCCCCATCTTCCCTTGCCTCTCCACAGCCCTCCTCCCCTCTCATCTTCCTCCTGACGGCATTGCGTTGAGTTGTGAAGTGTTTAAAATGCATGTTGTATCAAATTATCAGTCAGTACCTTTTCTTTGCATCATTGGCACAGGCCTTTAAGTGGTTACATAACATGACAAAATTTAATTCATTTTAATTCCTTTACATTACAGCAAGGAAAAGTACCACACTTATCTACATTGTGCAGTTAGTTTTTATGTAGTGATTTAACAAGTGAGTAATCAATTAACAAATGTGAGGATTTGCAGCTTTTCTTTCTTTTATTTGATTATAAGTTGAATATTTTTGGATTTTGTGACTGCTGGTCGAGCTAAACAAACAATTCGAAACATGTCGACTTGAGATCTGGTAGTGGGGTAATGGGCAATGTTCACTATGGAACATCATTTTATTGACAAAATGATCTGTCAGTGGAAAAAAGGGCATAAAAGGGTAGATGAATTGGTAATGAATATAATTGTTACAGCCCAAATTGAAACAAATTAGTTTTTGTCACCAAATGAAGAAGCCTATGCGTGAACTTTCTGAGTTTCCCAGTTCAGAGCCTCATGATCGCCATTCGACATAGACAGAGAGGGTTTCCAGCCCGCTGTTGTGTTGCTCATTGCTCGGGTTTGTTGATAAATAGACGTGGCCCTCATCCTCTGCCACCACTTATATTTACCCCACACAGGCTCAAAGAGCTCTCGGACATGTCAAATGATCAGGCCGCCAGCGGTCAGCAACAGAGAAAGAGGGAAAAGGACACGCTGAAAGCCTTTGTCTCTGCCTGTATAATCAATTGACCTGATTGATAAGGGTGTGTCAGGGTTACATTGTGTGTGTGTTGTGTTTCCCACGCCCAGTGCTTCGGGGGTGTGTGTGTGTTATCCGACCCTCTCTGCTCAGCCTCTGTCCATCAACAACTACCTCCGGAATGTTAATGAAAAACAACAAGGGAATCCCAAAGAATTTACCTCTCCGACTCTCACTCCGCTTTTCTCCACTATCAGCTCTGCTTTTTGTTGCAGTAGATGCTGTTTGAGTTTGCCGTCTTAGTTTGTGTCGCTCACTCTGTCTGACATTTCTCTTCGGTTATCCGCTTTCTCTAGCCAATTTGCAAGGTAGGCACTATCGGTTAAAGTAGTTCTAAACCGCAAGTTGATAAGTTGACCAACAGAAAATGAGGGCTGCTCTCCAAAAGTCAATGATTCGAGACCCAGAGTCAACCTGCATTTTGTCAGTTGAATCCCTGCACACACACAGCAATGCAGGAGCAACAACGTGGCTATTTTGATAATCGTGTAACTATTTTAACATTTGCTGATTTCAGTCTCTTAAAGAGAGAGAATTTACTGATTGTTATGTGTTATTTTGTTTTTGTTTTAGATCAGTACAAATGGGTTGCTGGTTGTTCTGACAAAGCAAGCAATTTGACGACCACCACCCTGAGCTCTGGGAAAATCTTTCCCTGTTTTTTGACATTTTATAGACTAAACTGTTACTTCTTTCATATAAAAAAATTATCGCTTGGGTTTAAAACCTGTTAAACAGCAACCGGCCCGTAGCTAAACATTGTTTAGACTCACCAAACTCTACTTTAAATTCCATTGCCGATCCCAACATTTCCAAAGATACAAAATATTCAGCTTTTTTGGGAAATGTGTATAAAATGATGCACAAAACGGAAAATGTCTATTTGTTGCATTCAGTATGTGAATCCCAGTGGAAAAATCATACCGCTTCATAGGGAAGCTGGAACAAACTGAAAATATGATACTGAAATATGAGTCAGGCAGCGTGGAATAAGTTATGTAACAGAAAACAAAAAGCAAAACTGATTGCTAGTTACAGCCTTAGTTTCAAGTTATACCCAGACACACAGACAAACAGAACTCTGCCACCTTCGCTTTTTAACCCCAGAGGGTTACAATCAGCAGATGCCAGCGTGCAGAGACGTTACAGTGGAGCTGCTGCCGCCTGATTTGGCTGTTGATGTCTGTTAACTGCCATTCATAGAGGAAGTCTGGCTAAACTGTCACTCCTAAACGAGACCCCGGGGGAGGGGCAGCTTCTGGTGTTTCAGGGTTGTCATGGCGCGGGGCATTATAAGCATGTTGAGTCCCATGTCATCTTTCAGGATCGCTGCATATTTTCGCCGCCTTTCACCGAGAGTGTGGCTGCATGAAGTGTCCATGGTAAAGCATATGTGAGCGAGTGTACGGGCACAGGTCTGCTTCTACGCACATGCAGAGAGTCTTCAAGGTGGCCGGGCGTGCACGTGAGGTGTAAATGCACTGTCACCCAGTCGCCACCTCAGGGGTACGGGAGAGGAGGGTGGTGGCACGTGTGTGATAGCAAGGGTGTAAATTGAGCTGTGATCGTCAAAGAAGCAGGATATGATTGGGTGAAATGACGGAGACCTTGTGCGTTTCAGCGCAGGGCACTTAGACACGCTCTGCTGTAAACTGCAGCCCGCTGAATTCCTGTTGCCTCCTGCCCCCTTTTTATCTCTCTTCCGTCACTCTCTTTGTGTTTGTGGATCTCCAAGCTTTCATCTCAGACTGAGCCTTTGAAATGCAATGCTCTCTTTTTCTGTCTCTCTGTCAGCCAAACACACACACACACACACACACACACACACACACACACACACACACACACACACACACACACACACACACACTCCCTCTTCTGTCCTCATACCTCAGACCTTTAGTTTTTTATTTTTGCCATATCTTTGGCTTTAATCTTCTACAGAGTATTTTTTTCATATTTGGTCCAATATGTCATATATATTCAGTATTTTCCCAATGTTCCTAAAATCCAGAGGGCTATAAAATAAGAGTTGTAGGAGGTCTGTCTTTATTTCTCTCCTTCCTGTATCGTGTCTTAAGAAGCTTCACCCATTTGTTGCTCCTTTTTTTTCCCCCTCCAATTCTCCATGCTCAGAAACACAAGGAGCGGGACAGGCACAAACCGAAACACAAAAAGACCATGGACATGTCGCCCTCCCTCGTCCTTCCAAACATCATGGTCCCAGACAAGGTGAGGGAATTGTGGCTGTGCTAGTTAAATATTACAGCAAGGCTGGCTGGTTGACTTTTTTTCTCTTTACCTTGATTAACCTTTGTAGCTCTTCTTGTGTATCCTTCACACGTCTTGTCCTTCCACTGACCTGTCTCCCTCCCATTCCTTTCCCTCCTTCAGGCCTACAACAGCAGCAGCTCAGTGGGAGGTGTCGCCTCTCTGCCGGCGCCCTCACAGAAGCGGCTGGACGACGGCACGGCCCGTTTCACCACCGCCAACTTTCAAGAGGTGTCGTCCGCTCTGTCCGGCGGCGGTTCCAAAGACGGCTTGGCTGCAGACGCCGGGAAGGCGTCTGAGGTGAAGAACAAGAAGAACAGCGGTGGAAGTCACGCAGCGGGGCAGAGGGGCGGCCGCAAGTCTCTCACCTCCTCAGGGAAACCCCTCCCCTCCGCCGTGGTCACCATGGCAACCTCCTCCACATCTGCATCTGCTTCTACCGGGCCTTTCCACCAAGGTGAATTGATGCCCGCAAATGGCCCTTTATGTTAATTTCTCCACAACTGGGATTTAACCCCGCACAATGACAAATCACCTGGTGTTACTGCTCGGCCCACCTACCAAAAAAACTGCAAGTACAGCACAATTGCAGTTACAGCAATGTTATTAAAACCCAAATAAGAGTGTGATTCATGTGTTTTATGTGTGTGTGTGTTGTGTCATTTCCTGGATTTTGGCCACACACCAGACTTTTGTGAGTGGCCGTGATAACAGTGTTTTCGTCGTGACTGGCCTCTGGCTCCTGTAATCGGGGCCCTGTCTGGGAAAAGACCAACACACACAGAAAGAATGAACATGTGGGGAGGTCAGGACCTGAAAGGAGTCTGTGCTCACACTGAGCTCCTGTGTTTTGCACTATCAGAACCTTGAAGCCCGGGTCAGGTGTGTGTGTGCTTGTGTGTCAAGTGGAGAAATGGTGTCTGCGTTTTAAGGGTCCTTTCAAGGCAATTCCTCTGTTTCCTGGGAGGACTACATAATGAGGGAGGGCAGCCCGTACAGCAGATAGAGTGCGGGAGAGCAGATAAAATGCTTATTCCGGTTACCTCCTTTCTGTTGCTCCAATGATGATGGAATTACAGTCATTTGGAAACTTTCACTCTTGGTCTCTCCCTTAATTTCTCACTTTTTTTGTTAATGTCTCTATTTACCACTTTTCTTTCTTTCTTCCAGGTCTCCTGTTGACCAGTGCCAGCAAGACGGCCTCCGCTCCTTCCTCCTCAGACTTTCTAAGTTTCTCAGATTCATCGTTGCGCCCTGGAGGCGGGACCACCTTCTCCTCTCCTCCATCTTTCAGCAGCTGCCTTGTGAAGCCGAGCTCAGAGGGCGGAGCTTCAGAGGGAACTACATCTCTCTTCGGTTCTCTGATGTCCGCCACTACGGCGTCTGCAGGTACGCTTATCTATGACGATGATCACTTATGGTTTTATCAAAATATATTTTTGGTTTTACCTTTTTTGTAGTAAAAATTACAGAAAGGTTAATTGTTAAAGGTGCACTAATTTTACATGTCACAGTCAAGTGGCCACTCACAGGAAGATTTGTCAAGTCTGAGAGATTGACTCAAGTGACTTTGGTAATCTTGGGTTGAACTTCAACAGAAAACCTGCGTTATAAACTGCAGAAGGGAAAGATGTGGGCATTTACCAGTAAGGATGGTTCATGTTGCATGATGGGAAGTGTAGGATCCAATGTTTTTGGAGCTTGACCCATATTGGGGACCAATAATCAGGATATCTCAACCTCTGCTTCATCAGGTTTGTCTCCTGCAACTTCATGGAAGCGCAATACTAAATCGCTGGAGTACTCCTTTTAGTCATTTTTAAGCAGAAACCTTTATGCAAATACTCTCTGGTTTCAGTTCCTGAATAATCTTCTGTGATAGTAAACAGAATATCATTTGGTTTTGAATTGTTGGTCAGACAAGCTATTTAGACATGTCTGCTTCTGTTCTGGAAAATTGTGCCTTTTTCAAAGTCCCTGAAATTTTATAGACCAATCGACAAATAGATTAAATGAGGAGGTAATCAGCACATGAATTAATAATGAAAGTAATCGTTAGTTGCAGCCCTAATTTACAAGAGAACTGATGATGCAGGATGCGCTTTCCTTTTTGTCTTTGATGGATCTCTGGCAAACACACCGCACCAAACACCAAGAACCCGCAGGCTTTATACTTAAATATTCAGTTCTGCTTTCTTATCATTTCAGTGGGCGGGAAGCTGTATGAGAATTCCCACAGTCACACAACGAGCGAGACGACAAGCCTCGGTGGGTCCGCTGCCTACAAACGGCCCCAACCCTCCAGCTCAGGGCCAGGGATCGGAGGAGCAGCCGTAGGAGGAGGGGAAGATGGGGTGAAGAAGAAAAAGAAGGGCAACTGGCGAAACCGATTTGGACCTTGCTTCACCACGGATGTAAAGCCTTCAGAGCCAGCTCCCTCCCTGACTCTCCCCACCTCCTCCACGGCCAACACCGCCTCGTCCACCGCCTCCCCTTCTTCCTCTTCATCCTCGACGCTCTCAGGCCGGCCAGGCTTAGTTTCCAGCAGTGGATTAGGAGTGGGAGGAGTAGGAGAAAGGGGGCTGGGGGTCATGGGTGTCAGCGGTGGAATTCAGAAGTCCCCGTCGCTCCTCAGGAATGGGAGTCTGCAAAGCAGCAGCAGCTCCGTAACCACTGGGCCAGGTGAGAAGGACACAGCAGGCTAACGCACACAAAACATGTTTCACAACAGTGATGAGAGTTTCTTTGAAGCTCAGGCCTCACAGATCTCACAATGAGAAAAACTCTCTTGGATCCCTTCGTCTTTCAGATGCGTTTAGGAAATTATCTTCACAATTTTGCTGTAGCTACACAAATCACCAGAAATAATGAAATAGCTGTTTGCAGCTGAAAGTGAGGAAACGGGCCGGTGTAATTCAAGAGTTATCAGCCGATTACATCTTGTTAGACAAAGAAGTTGTGTCCCACGGTGCTCACAGTAATGTCATCAAAATGATTAAAAGGGAAGTGGCTCATGTGTGGCATTGCCGTTTTTTGTTCTGCACTTCCTTTGCCATTCGTCACTAAATGCTGACGAATGAAACGCAAAATGTTTGTGGACTGCCTCTGTGCGGCAGTGTATTCACATTACCAATCACAAACAGCGAGGGTTTGACACTCCGTTGTAATTGGCTCCTTGTGTGCGTGTGTCAGAGTGCGGGTCTATGTGTTATTTGCTCACACACGTGGAAGTGATCTGTATGTCTCCCCCCACCCCCCCAATCGTGTTCAGTTGCTTGGCAACTGTCTTTATGCTTTGGAGTTCCCCTCTGCTGATGAAAATGGCTCCACACATCCCACATCGCCCCTTTCTTCCTTTTGTTTCTCTCCTCCTGCTTCTCTCCGCTGCTGTCTCTTACCTACATTCTGCTCATTCCTCAAATCCTCGTCTCACCTGTTGATGCTTTATGCAGTTGAAGGTATTTGTGTGTTTGCAGAGTCCCAAGTCCAAATGCAAATAAAGAAGAATATATGTGCTAATCAGTAATCAGGCCAATATCCATCACTGATCTTTAGCATCAGCTGATCTGATACTGATCACCAATTTGTTCCTGTTCTGTAACGATTTTACACAAGACTCTTGCTTAAGAGACCCTTATGAATCTTTGTCTGTTACTTATTGAGCCTATTTCTGATGATTCCTCATTCTAAAATATTAATATACAGTACTTTTCAAAGTGATCCATTCATCTTGTTAAATGATGTGTGTCGTTAACCTTCAAAATCCATAATAAATATTAGACACTGCCATGCATTGGCGCATTTAAAGAATATCTCTAAAAGTATGACAATGATACGGTTGATTAGTAGGAGTATAATAATACTCCGATTTAAACATTTTTGTTTGTTTTGGTTTGACTGTCTCATTCTTGGCTACATATTGTGAAATATACATGGGTATTTAAAAACCTAAACCAATAAAAAATGTTGTAGTCTTTGACTGCTTGCATGTGCATTAAGGTGTTGAGATTAAGAAATTATAATTTTGTTTATGAAAGGCAGATGTTTTGGCTGTCTAACACATTGAAATGACTGTATCATTGTAAACTCTCCAGTGTATTGCAAAGTCTTTTCAGAGGGGTGCTTAGTGGAGTGTGTGAGTCAAACCTGAGGACTAGTGCTGTTTTGCGTTCTGAATATAAGTTTTTGCAGCAGTGGTGGTTGAGGTCCATCCCAGTGTTGGTGCTTGTGCTTTTCCCTACAGCATTTCTGCTGGTGGGCCACAGCTGGTGAAAGCAGATAGGGAAAACAGGGTGGTTATATATGGCTATGCATTATGTGTGTGTCTGAGAATTATATGTTCCCTTTCCTACTGTAAATATTTAGCTAAGGGTTAATGCAGGGCAGTAATGGGGAGGATCTTGGCGTTTATCTCCCTCCTCCATCCTGTCTGACTCCACTGTGTGCTGATGGATAGATAGTTAGCCTGATAGATATGTGTTGGAGGGTGGGGAGAGGCAGGGGGTTAGATTTTGGCTAGGTTAATGTTTGATGGCAGGGGGGTCACTGATGGGACGGACGAGCTGCTGGACCGCAGTGGGGGAGGAAAGATGTTTGGTGGACATTAATTTATT
The DNA here is from genome assembly GCF_021292245.1 of Micropterus dolomieu. Classification (NCBI taxonomy): domain Eukaryota; kingdom Metazoa; phylum Chordata; class Actinopteri; order Centrarchiformes; family Centrarchidae; genus Micropterus; species Micropterus dolomieu. The sequence continues at coordinate 33,350,237 of NC_060150.1, read as the reverse complement.
CAGGTTTGTGGGAGTGTGTGTGTGTGTGTGTGTGTGTGTGTGTGTGTGTATTAAAAAAAAAAAAAGACAAGAAAACACAACATGTGTCTTGCTGTTCAGTCATGTATGGTTAGCTTATTTATGTGATGTTTTTGTTGTTTTTTTCCTAATCCCAGTGAAATTTGAATTATCAGCTGTTTTACTGCAAATCACATGTGAAGGGAAGTTGTGAAAACAAGGGAAATACTCAGATAACAAATTAGAGATTGGTGAGAAACCTGTATTTGCAATTTCTCCCTTACATACGTATTGAACTGTGTAGATGGAACATGGTTTTTGGTAAAATGCATTTCTGCATTAGAAGAACATTTTTGGATAATTATGAATAAAAATATTTTTGGGCGCTTTGAAAATTTCCTTCACAATATTCATTTTAAAGCAAAAAAAATAAATAAAAGTTTTAGTTTAAAACTGAATTGCAAAAAAAAATAAAATAATTGTAGTCATCAGTATATTTAACAAGTCTTAGCACTTCAGTGTACCAAGCATATTTTTGGAGAACGGAATGTATCCAAAACACACGTTGTTAAACACTTGAAGCTGAAGGAAAAACAAGACAAAACAAACACACACACACACGCAGATAACGTCTAACAGACAACACATCTGAAAATTGGAGACAAAGTGTTTCAAAGTGACAGCTCTTTCATGTAAATAAGAAAATGTGTTTTTCATTAGTTAAACTCTGCAAAATAAGCATATAGTGAAAAAAAAAAAATCTTGTGAATTTACAGTAGTTCAACCCCTTGACTTGTTTTACTTCTACCTACCTTCTAACTGCTCATAGTTGCAGAGACTCTTGGATTTGGTTTTCTGCTCAAACTGTTGTTGATTCTGTAGCTGATAAGGCTTCATCAGCCTATGGAAGACCTACAAACATTTCGTGATACACGCACAGAGACACACACACACGCACAGAGGCACAGAGACACACACACACACACACACACACACACACACACACACACACACACACACACACACCCACCCTTTACATTTACTACCCTCGATGTGGCTCTGCTCCCTCCACACATTGCTGTGATGTTTGAATACATTTCTATTTAGCTTTCCTATTCCCTTTTTAAAACTGTGATTAAACAACTGCAGTTTTTCAACAAAAAAACAAGCCACGGGGCCCAGTATTCAGCATAACCCTGCTACTGGGATGGACATTTCCTTCTACACAGAATTTGGAGTGAGTTGTCAGTGAAAACACTGATTCAGCTGTTGAACAACAGAGTACGATGCCGTCCACTTGGTTTTTAGATTGGACTTAACCTTCCCTAAATAGACAACATAGATTTCCTATGGTGATAATACCAGCTTGAACTAATCAAGGTGGATATTGTTGAAGCTTACAGACGTACTGAGCAGGAAGGGAAAAGGAATAGCAAGGTCGGGTGATGGAGGCAGTTGTGCTTCAGGGGTTTAATGTTATTGATCACACAGATAGGGTATAGGTTTTACAAGCTCAGGGTGTGTGTGTGTGTGTGTGTGTATATGTGTGTAAATGTTTTTTGCTTCTTTGTCTTCGTTTTGCCATCCTAGGGTTTTAATTTCGATCAAAAAAGCAGTAATCCAATGATAATCGCTTTAAAACAGCCTTGTTGTTGACATGCTCATATACGTTTTTAAGTTGTTGGTTTATTTTTTTTTTAATAAAACGAAAGTTTTGTTAATGCACAGGTTGTAGCTTTTTGGGCGGAGGATGTAATCCTGCTTTTCCGTTAAAACGTGAACATCAACCTGAGCCACAAGGTTTTCACCTAAAAGGGACCATATTTAAAATAATATAAAACTATATAAAAATTTAAATCACAGCATAAAACATTTGCTTAAATCTGGCGTTAACATTTTAGCTTGAACTTTTACTTCCTGCTTGCTTAAAGCAAATCTGAAAATAACCAGCTGTGTAGCATGTTTATGTAATTCAGGAAAATAAATAAACATTTACAGCATACATAGTTTGTAATTGATAAACACCTGTCAATTTTGGGACATTTTAAATAACCTCTGTATTGTTATATCATAAAGTCAATATGAATTCAAATGAACCTGTGTTTTTCTCCTGTTGCTGGCCCTGTTTTTGCACCACCCCTTTGTGCGTAACACATTTCATCAATGGCGTGAGCTAAACTCTGATAAACTGTTGGTTTGCCCTCTAATCCAGCTGCTGAAAATCTTGCAGGAGCTCGTGCCCCCTGAGTCACGGCAGCCCTGCTTTGGGAATAAATTTTTCTGGTGCGTATTACAAAGCGTTAAAAATAGTATGTAGGCCCATGTAGCGTTCGTATCTCTCGCTCTCCCTCCTCCCCTCCCCTCCTGGCACAAAGATCTCTTGTTCCCCCAGTGAATGTGTGCTGCCCTGAGCCATTCAGGCTTTTGTGGGACTGAGGGGCCCTCTGCTACCCCCCAACCCCCTCCTCCCCTCCTGCTGGGGTCAAAGGGGGGCAGGGGCAGGGCTTATCCCTGGTTAGTGGGCGAGCACAGGGGTGTGTGAGGGGAGGGAAGGGGATAGAGAGAGAGCAAAGAGATAAGAGAATGGCGCATGCAAACGGGTGAAAATGGAGTAATGTATTTGCGTACGTGATTTATAACGGGTGTGTATTCTGCAGTATAATATTCATGATTTTTAATTAGCAGAATAAAATGGTGGGTTTTTGACTGAATTAGTACAAAGAATACACAAATGTGACGATGGATTTTCCTCCTCTCTCTTCTGTCCCAATATGTGAAAGCTTAATGTGATTGATTTATTGTCAGATTTTTGCCACTTTGGGTCACCAGCTGTGTGTGTATGTGTGTGTTTGACCTTGAGTTTATTATAATTTACGGAGATTTTACGATCATAAATAAACCAAATTATCTGACCCGCATACTCAGGCAGGCCTATATACTTAATCATGCATTACATTTGTTGATTTTATTAATCATGCATTAAATTTGTTTTTATTAATCATGCATTAAATTTGTTTTTATTAATCATGCATTAAATTTGTTTTTATTAATCATGCATTAAATTGGTTGAAGTCAACAGATCGGCACCTTGTTTAAAACTTAATGTTAGATGTTCCATTATCCCTGTAAACGCTTCATGCTCTGCTATAGTAATTTCTCTAAGGTTCTAAGGTTTCTAAGGTTATAATGGCAAAAAAATATATTTTATCGCTCTGGTTGTTTTATGTGTTTAATGACAAGTTGTCAGTCAAATTAGAATGTGTTTAGTTCGGCTTTTATGTGACAAAGACATCGTGTGAAGCAACATCAAATCCAAAGTAATGCATGTACCAAACATCCAGACCCAATGCAAGAATGAAACAATTGACAAACAATTAGGCAAATTTTAGAGCTGCTATACTGTTAGTTATGAAGGAAAAGCACAGGTGTTAATAATATTAATGATGGCTCTGTTGAAATGTCTGTAATAATATATTATATAATATATTGGATTATCGTCCAAGTAAGCCAGACCCTGAAACTGAAGCAGCTGAATGAAATTCAGCAATCTTTAATTTTATTATTTATACCTGCTTATAGCGTCACCTGTCAACAGTATTTGTCTAAAATTCATTGTTTCATCTTATTATTTAAATGCAGTGTTATATGAAGATCACGCTGTTATTTGTTATTTCTGATTTCTCCACAGGTGTTTTCTCTGGTGCTGATGGCTCATCGTCGGGGACAGGAGCTGTTGCTGTGGGCGGAGCCATCTCCGAGTTGTCACAACAACAGCAGCCCACGCCTTCACTAGCCCCTCCCTCTCCCTTCACTGCCACCGCACCGCTAACCAGCACAGCCTCCACACATGTGAGTCTAAACACACAACCTGTGCTAAAAAAAAACTCCATGACCTCTTCACTCTTACCTTCAGAGAAATGTATGCTCATTAAACACACTCAATCTTTCTTTCTGTCTTTCTTTAACAAACACACACACCTTCAGTCAGCACCGTCTGCATATGTCATGTCACCCACATCTCCCGCGTCTTTGAGCTGAAGAGCAGATAAACTGTGGGAACACAAATAAACCAAAGCACACTAATTAAACGTCTTCCACACCAAATTTCTCAGCACCATTATTAATCCACCACATGTTAATTATGTGTGAAATGTGTGTGTCCTGACCTTGTGCCGATTGTGTTTCCTCCGCGAGTTATTCTATCGCTGATTTCAAACGGTGCACCTGTAGAGCGGCTGTCTTGTTTATTCAGTGCATAAAATTAATCGTTTTAAAATTATTTTAAAACGATTCATACTATAATTATTTCTCTAAACATGTCATTGAAACATCTAAAATTCTCCAGCCTAATTCAGTAACTGTTGACCTTAGTGTGCACGGTCTGTTTTTTATTATGTTCTGTATTATAACATGAAGTGATGCCTCTTTATTACGGTAAATGTCCAGGAATTTGAAGGAATGCAATAAGAAAGATACCACACAGGGGGAAAACCATGATTTTCCTTTTTGAAAATAAAGCAGAAATTCAGTGTCCAATAGCTGGAAAAACCACCAAGGCTATGTGTTATTGTAATACGCACTCACTATTTTGATTTCCATCATGTCCCTTAATGTGGAGAGCGGGGGTGGGGGGCTTTTGGGTAATGCTGGGAAAAGTCCAGACTGCATATTTCAGGAAAATAATTTAATTTTTTTTTTTTTAATCCATATTCTTTTATTTATAGATACAAGATAATTGCAAGCATTTTTAAGCCATTTTAACCTTATTTTTGTTTAAACCTCGGATGTTAAAGCAACAGTTTTATCCAGATCAAAATGAAGGATGTTGATTTTCACACATAAGACTGCAGTTGTTATGCCTTTATTCAAAGTGTAATAGTTTTCGGTGTATCCTATTGGCATAAATACCCTTATATTCAAAAGTGAGAGCACTGACTCTTAATTCGAACAGCTCAACCCACTCCAGTAATCACTGTCCCCATCTCCCTAAAAGAAAAAAGAAAAACTCATCTTCAGTCACTGACCCCTGTGTCCCCATCCTTTCAAAACCTCCCTAAAGACCATGCTCTGTCTCTGTCCACCCAACTCCATTTTTCTCCTGTGTCCACTTACCACCCCTCGTTCTCTTTTTCACACACACACACACACACACACACACACACACTTTCTCTCACCCTCGACCTTCCTTCTCTCTGTTCCATCCATTTCTCTTTTTCTCCCTCCGTTGTCCTGTGATGTAATGACATCTGACAAGCACCACAGTAGGGATGGAGGGATAGATGGAGGGAGGGATTGGGCCTGTGTGTGTGTGGTTGGGGGGGGGGGGCACTCATGCCTTGAATTCGCTGGCCTGGCCTGGCCTTCGTCTTGCCCCGCTCCTCTCTGTCCAGCACATACAGAGGACGGGAGGCGCAGGGAAGCACAGGATATCACGCCTGTTTGCAGCATGTATAGACAAGTTTGGGCAGTAACTCCCTGTGTTTGCACGTGTGTGTGTGAGAGAGAGAGAGAGAGACAAATAGAGAGCAGCAGCAGAAAGCCAGAGTGACTTTTAATAGAGAAAGAATTTTCCCCCCTTTCTGTCCAGATTGTTAAAAACGTGTGTGTCGGTTTGTGAAGTGTGATGTACGGCTCTGGGCATCTGGGACGCACACACAGCCCGATTCAAGGCTGCAGAAATTATGCAACTATAGAAGGACGCCAACAACAGGCTTCCCTCAGCGCGTGTGCGTGCGTGCGTGCGTGTGTGTGAGTGACAGAGACCATTTGCTATTTTCAGTCCACTAGCAGACTCCCAGCCTACTGTTATTGGCTATCAGCCCAGGACAGTGAAAGGGAGTGCGAGAGAGACTTTGAATGAAAAATGAATGAAAATGAAAAATGAATGTTGATGGGAAAGGGGCAGGATTATTACACTGAGAGGAGGAGGAAGAGGGAAGGAGGAATGGGGGGGGGTCTAGAAAGAAATCTGAAGTCATTTTAGTGTGTGTGTGTGTGTGTGTGTGTGTGTGGGGGGGCAGGTTCTTTCTTCAAATGTAACATTTAACATTTATTTCCAGGATGTTTTCCAGATTTTATCATTTTATACAAAGCACTTTCATAAATTTGTAATAGGAGATTATGGCTTTCTAGTGTTTCCCCACCCTAAATTTCAGCAACTGGATAGGAATGAGCAATAGATGGGAAAGGAAGGTAGGCGAAGCTTCACAAATGTACATGTGAAACTTTGTGTTATTTAACAATTTGGTGATCAGTGATTTTCTGAACATGCTTCAGTTTCCTGCTCAGTCGTACCAGACTATTTAAGCTCTTGAACATATCAATCCTATCAATAAATTACAGAATTGTCTTTTGACACCAAGAAACTTTAAATAACTTTTAAAATAAATATTTCCTCTTGCTTTTCAGCTTGATCAGAAATTACAGCGCTCCTGAAACTTAAAAACAAATTGTGGAAGAGCAACCTCCACTGATTGAAATCAGTTTTCCGCCGTGTCACATGCTTTGGTCATAGCTTTTTTTTTTTTTCTTGTACTCTTCAGCAACCAAAACAGTCAGCCATTTTGTTTTTTTAGATAAATCTGATTCCATTCCTGATGCTCCGCCCTCGCTCTCCCCCCTCTAATAACACCCCACCCTTCCCTCTCCAGACCTTATTTGGGAAATGCCTTAATTGGATTAAACTATATGCATCAGAAACACTTTGTCAGCACGTCAGCGTACTGTCGGGTGTCGAGGCACTCTGAGCCCTGTGCATGTGTGTTTGTGTTTAAAAGAATAATGAGCTGTTGATCCATGATATGTCCTTGTTTTTTGTACATGAAAAGATAGTAAAGTGCTGTCAAGTCCACATTCAGATTTTTTTTTTCTCCATTCAAATAAGCTTCAGGGGCAGGAAATGTGTGGCTGCTTTGTGACAAAGCAGAATCAATAGTAGAGACCAGAGAATTTAAATTCTTAAACCAGATTGATCAGATTGATTCTCAGCTTTGGACTCAGACTCATTAAATGTTTAATAATGTCCCAGTCGGACCTCCAAAAAGCTGTAACACACACCTGTAAAATACGCACCAAAGACCCACGTGACTGTGCAGCATTTTATTTAAATATCAGTTTAGTAACTCAAAAAATTCCCACTCAGGCACAGATGACTACTTTTTGCTACTGTTCAAGAAGTTTAACAGAAATATTGTTGAAATAATAGTCAAAAAATCAACAGAAAAAAATTTGATAATTAATCTTTTAGGTCATCTACCAAGCAGAAATACAAAAATCTGCTGGTTTCAGCATCTGAAATGTGAGAATTTGCTGTTTTAAAAAAAAAACTCATTTAACATCATATTTGTGTTTTGCACTGTTAGGCTCTGGGAAATTATGACATTTTTTGGCTATTTTGTGATATTATTGACACTAAACTATTCATTAATAAAACTAACAAAATAATTGACTGAAATATGTAATGCATATAAATAAATAAAATAGTCATATATTGTAGCACTAAAATGATATTTCATTCAATGAAAATTTATTTTGTTTGTTCTAAATACACAGGGGTATTTCCACTATTTTTGAAAAGCAGTTTGCCACTTGACACATTGCTGGATGTTAATTTCTCAACTTCCTGTTGAGCATCATCATACCTTGTAACTGCTTTGTGGGGGGACTTTTGTTGCTTGTCACACTCTTCTCTCTTCTCCCCCCTTTGTTTCCTGTTTGCTTCTTTATTCCCAGCTACTTAATAAAGGCGGGAAAAACTGCCTGTCAAGAGATTATAACCAAGATTTCAGTCACAGTGAAACATGGCTTCTTGTGATTTATTCTTATTCCTGTCTGTGCCTTCGTCTACAGGTGAGCGGCCTGCCAGGTTCAGTCTTCAACCTCGCTCCTCCCCACATGTTTGGCAACAGGCTGAACCCCAACTCGGCCATGGCGGCACTCATCGCCCAATCCGAGGCCTCACCAGCAGGTACGGCAGCGTACCTAATGTCGCTGTGTGTGAATGTGACAAAAATATGCGTGTGTGTGTTAGAGGGAGAAAGAGAGGGAGATAATGGATAGGTCACTCCCCCTCTGTCCCACAGAGAGTTCAAGGGTCAGCTCTCGTGATTTTTTTCAAGCTCCTCCCCCTCAGCTCCAGTTACACGCCGTGATTTCCCCTCCTCTTACCATTCTTTTTTGTCACACACACTCACAAACAAATAAAGCACATCAGCTCACACACACATAATTTACATGTCAAACTTGGAACTCTCTTCTAAACTTTGGCCACTGTGAGAGGAAGAGGAGGGATGTGTTGAGGTAGCGGTGTGGAGAGGGGCCGGGAGCTGCCTTCAGCTCCTGCAGTAGAAAAGGAGGTGGTTTGTTGTCTGTCCAGCGCAGAGGAGCTGATGAAAGGAGGTAAGACGTGGCTTCAGTAATGAGTGGCCACTTCCTGATACAAGACATCTGGTTGAATAGCAAGGAGAGACGCGAGAGAAAAGAAGGGAGAGGAGCAGAGAGAGTTAGAGAGCAAGGTGGAGGAGGAGGAAGGTAGGTAGTTCCTGCTGCCGGTCATCAGAGCCAGATCCGCACTGACCTGCAGGTCAACTCACTAATCAGCCTGAATGACAGGGGGCCACAGGGCTGTGTGTGTACATGCAACAGATATACTAGACCGGCTCTGTGTGTAGACACAAGCAAGCTTTGTGTAGTCCCTGGGAAAAAAAAACCATTTTGGCATTGGAAACAAATTGTCACAATGTAGTGGTAACTTTATTTCACTTTATAAGAATGTGTTTCCCCCAAATAAACATTAGATTTAATTTCTAAGTAGAATTTTAGTGTGTGTGTGTGAGCATTAACATGGAAAAAAACAAGCATACCATATTATTTGATATTAGATTGTAAAATATGCCTCTCAGATTGCAAGGTGACTTCTTCAAATGTCAACCGTCCAAAAGCCAAATATTATTCAGTTCAGTTATTTTAAAACAGGAAAAAGAAGCAAATCCTCATTTGAGGGGCTGAATCCTGAGTTTTGTTGCTCAAAAATTGACTGAAATAATTGATTGCTTATGAAAATAGTTGTTTTTAGTTGATTGACTAATATAATAATAATAATTTTAATCTCTGATCAGTAATGACAGTGATTGTTATGCAGCCCTCCTGAACATTTCCTTACCATAAAGTTATACACACAGTTTACAGCACGCGTGTGCGGCTACACAAGCATGAAGCTCTGTTTGTGAACTAGTAAGGGTCATGTGAGCACAAACATGCAAGGTGTGCGCGTGTTTGTATGCATGTAGCCTGTTTACTTTGGCAGCCGTTTCTCTTTGCTTTTGAGCGTCTGGAGGGAAAGGGGTTACGAGAGGGGGAAAAAAAGACTTGAGAAAAAAGACGAGCGGGCGACTAGAGTGGTGACCTGGTGGGGGTAAAAGCTGGGATTGACCGTCTTAAGTAGAGGGGAGTTTGTGCGAGTGTGTAAATGCAAAAGTGCGCGTTTGCATGTGTGATTCATTACTCTTACAGGGGAAAATGAAAGGAAGCGCCTGGCCAGGGGCCCAGGGGGAGGAGGTGGAGAGGGAGACTCTCAGAGGGGGTAGAGGGAGAGAGAGAAAGACATGCAGTTTGAATGAAAGCTCGTGTGTGAAAGAGATACAAAGGACGAGAGGCAAAGTTTTGTAGGTTGCAGAGCCACGAGTATTACAATACGTCCAGGCTACTCAGGCTACATTTGAGTAGTTTTTCCCTTTGTTTTGGCACTCTGTCTCCAGAGTGGATAACTCTGAAAACGACAATGTGTTTTCATGTGGATGAGGACGGCATTTCTTTTCTTTAAATACTACATGAACAAATATATACATTCCTTTTGCCACAAAAGTGTGTGATCCCACATAGTGACAGTGCTTCTGTTTAGGGACAATTAGAACTGAGTCATATAAAACTCTAATATAAGAAATGCCATTAGACATATCTGGGAATTTGGGAGCGGTAGTGTTGCGTTGATGTGCCGTCAACACTAATCACAGATATGGAGTATGTGAAAATCCATAAGCATGTTTCACAGCTGGAGTCATCAGTTCAAAATAATGTTTACAAGAAATTCTCATAAAATGAATCAAAGTCATGAAGTATCGAGCTTATAAAACAATGTTAAGTATGATGTTCGAGCTGTTAGAGAGCCATTAGGGTTAAGAAGACAACTAATTTTAAATGGCAATAAAGCCAATCACTCGATACAGTCATCAAGCTGTATTTATATTTATTTTGTCTGCACGTGATCTGCTGCTCGCTTGGTCAATAGGTGATCTTTATACGCCACAGTCAAATCACTGTGTTCCGCTTGTTCTGTTATTTGACAGCAGAAACGGGTCAAAGAACTGTAAATGAGAACAATTAAATCACGAGTTTGGCTGTGTTAAAACACAGTATTTGTGATCCCAGGGAGCAGGAGGGCACACAGCAGATGTTTAACCAGTGTAGACAGCAGAATAACCAGGCTGTTGGTCTCACTCCTTACCAGATGTTGACCCTCCCCAGAACGTTCTTTGTGTTTGTCTTAATAAATATGGCCTAAAAGTTTTTGTGTGGATGCACGTCGTTTTCACACACAGTCTTTTCAACTTTAGCCAGCTTAGTGCGGACTTGTTCTTAGATGTGCAATTGATTTTTGTGTGTGTGTGTAGATCAGGAGGTGGGAGACGGCAGCAGCGGCATCGGAGCTCAGGGCTTCTCCATAAGAGCTTCTCCCAAGACCACCCCGCGGTGAGTACACACTCAGAGAGATGCCTCCCCACCCGCCCATCCCTCCACATTTACATTCCTCACTGCCCCCCCACCCCCCATCCCCCTCTTTGCTTTTCCCTCCGCTGGCCTCTCGTCTCCTCTCGCTTGCTCTCACTCCTCACACACACACATGCACACTCTCCCTTTTGCTCTTGCCCCTACAGGCAAACTTCGCTCTCTCAGCCAACGATAACTTGTGTTTTTGAAGGTGGTAACCATCCCTCAACTCCGGTTAGATTTTTTTTTTTTTGTCTTTGTTCATCCACACATGGAAAGACAGTCTGATGTTTTGCTGCATCTCTTTCATTGGGGAATATTTGCATGGATCTTTCAGGATGGGAATATTGTTGATACAAATTCATTTTTGTTTGTTTCCACTTCCCTGTGTGATGGATAATTTCACTTGATGAGGTTGGTTTCAGTTTCCATTATTCTGGTTATTTGATTTTTTACAAAGCACAGTTTATTATTTCACGTCTTGCATTTAGGGGACATTGTGTGGGAAAGGGTGACATTTAATTTTAATAGAAAAATATGGTGACCGTAGCATGTTTAACATCTTTTTATACCTTGAGAATGTTTTAATTATTTAATGTGTCAATGTAAATAAAGCTAATAGTTAAAAATTACATTTTTGGATCATGCTGTGAGATTGACACATTGATTCAAAAGTGGAAAAAATCTTGCCATTACAGCCTGTTTTTCACATTACGTACCTCTCTTTCTGTCCTTTTAATCTCTCCTGCTGTCCCTCATTTCCTCTCTTTCACACTCAACAGATTGTCTCAGCATACACACCACAAGATTTATCGCTTCAAGACAGTCCACTTTCCTCATTCTCTCTCTCTCGGATGTCCCGTTCCTTCCTCCCTCTCCTTCTCTCTGTCCGTCTCGCACACACAGACAGAAAGCCTGGCCCCTTTTCATTAGAGGCCACTGTAACAACAAATTGATGTAGTTTTATAGCCAGTAGTGTCTATGTTTGTCTGACGTTTATGTTGGGTCGTTAATCTCCCCATTGACCTCTCTATCCCTTTTCTATCCATGCTCTTTCTCTCTCTCTCGCTCTCTCTCCCCTTCATTCAGCTCTCCCATTGGTGGCCTGCAGATCCGCTATGACTCCTCGGGGTCGTTGCCGGGGCCGGGGCCGGGGTTGCTAGGGGTGGGAGGAGGCGGAGCGGAGACTGTGCCCCCAGTGGCCACCAGCATAGAGCAACTCCTGGAGAGGCAGTGGAACGAAGGGCAGAGCTTCCTGCTGCAGCAGGGAGCGCAGGGAGACGGTGAGAGGACGCACACACCTGAAGACGCAAAAGAAGAGGGGAAAATAGATTATTGAGTTTCCTGCTCGTGTGATTATTTTTTGTGGTTTTCCCGGTATTTTGTAATGTCAGACATTGAATGATTGTCTCCATCGTAATAACAGTTGGACATAATTCAGATTTTATGTTTCATCCGTGACAAAGTCTGATATGCAATTTCTTCTAAATATATTATGATGTTGTCAATGAATCGAATCAAACCAAATGTTAAAATTGTCAAAATTGTCAAGCTGCACAAGAACTTGTCTAAAAAAAAAAAAATCCATCATTTAGCAACATTTCCAGATTTAATTTAAATCAGGAACCCTCTGATTAAAGGACACGTGGACAAGATTACAAATGTGGCGAGACATCAGTGCCAACTTTCAGTCACACATTTCTGTCGGTACCACAAAAAAGTGTTGAAACTATATATAGATATATTGATAACCAGCGCTACACACTCTATGGCTCATCATTTTCCCCCTATCCCTTTTTGACCCATTTCTCTCTTCCTATCAATTTGATAGCCAACAAATGCCTTCCAGTTGCCATTCACACTGCCTTTTTCTCCCTCTTCTTTCTCAGTCTGTTATTGTAACATCTGTCGATCTCTGTCAGTGCCTGTAGGGTTCTGTAAAGTGAAAATAAAAGAGGTCACGTTGGCAAATCATCCTCATCCTCACTGAATCTGCACAGGCACCAGGATCAGTGTTCTGTAGCTGATCTTGACCTCCGACCTCCCTGTGGAGCATATCTGTCTAATCAGTCACTAAGTTGTATGGTTTAGCCTTAAGGAAGGAGCGACCTTTCAGAAAGTCAGAGCGTCGGCGTTCTCGCTTATGAAAAGATCCCTCCAATACAGCTTTATCCCAAAAGTACAAAACATTAAGTCTGCAGTGAAGGTAAAATCAATTGAAGTTTGAAAAACCTGGGTTGACTTTACACCTGCGACAGAAGGACTATTTATACATAATACTCTGATCAATCAAATCAATCAAATCAATCAGTTCTCTCCCTCCCTCTCGTTCAGTGGTGGCCATGTTGAAGTCCCTCCACCAGCTGCAGGAGGAGAACAGGAAGCTGGAGGAGCAGATTAAAACTCTTACTATGAAGAAAGAGAGACTGCAGCTTCTCAGCGCTCAGCTATCAGTGCCTTTCACCCCCACAACAGCCGCCTCTGGTACACACACACACACACACACACACACACACACACACACCAGACTGAATGTTTCACAGAGAAGTAAGGAGTGTCAGTGAAGTAATTTTCAGTTATACTTAGCAATATGTGTATTTGATAATTGCAAAAATAGGTCGCTGATGTAAGATGGTGCAGAAAAAGCACAATGATAATGAACACATGTTTACGCTTTTCGTACTTAACTACACACAAGCCTTGAGCATTCTCAACACCTGCACCCAAACGCACACCGACAAGAGCTAGTCGATCAAGAGAAAGCAATTGTGCAACAACTTTTAATAATTAGTCATTACACTTGTTTAATAAAGCAAAATGGCAAAAATTTCCTAATTTCAGCTTCTGAAACGTGAAGATTTATTGCCTTTATTTTAAATTTAACATCTATTTTATGGACGTATCGATTAACTGATAACAGTAATCTGCAGAATAAACGATGAACTTAATCAATGAAAATAATCATTAATTGCCGTCCTAATTATACACACACA
>NC_060150.1:33331170-33336383 GCF_021292245.1 Micropterus dolomieu | reverse complement strand
TGAAGTAATTTTCAGTTATACTTAGCAATATGTGTATTTGATAATTGCAAAAATAGGTCGCTGATGTAAGATGGTGCAGAAAAAGCACAATGATAATGAACACATGTTTACGCTTTTCGTACTTAACTACACACAAGCCTTGAGCATTCTCAACACCTGCACCCAAACGCACACCGACAAGAGCTAGTCGATCAAGAGAAAGCAATTGTGCAACAACTTTTAATAATTAGTCATTACACTTGTTTAATAAAGCAAAATGGCAAAAATTTCCTAATTTCAGCTTCTGAAACGTGAAGATTTATTGCCTTTATTTTAAATTTAACATCTATTTTATGGACGTATCGATTAACTGATAACAGTAATCTGCAGAATAAACGATGAACTTAATCAATGAAAATAATCATTAATTGCCGTCCTAATTATACACACACAGAAAAGATCTAATCCTGCATTAATTTGTGTTGCAGATGTGAAAGGAGCCACTGACTCATCTTTACCTGTGGCAGCTCAGGTACGAACAAACACCCAGCACATGATAGTCAGTTTGCATCACCACAATACAACACGGTGCATTAACATGTTATTAATGTAATAACGTAATTAGCTACAGTTCAATGAAACGAGCATCTAATGATGAGGTCTTGTTATGCGAGTTAATGTCTTGATTTTTCACCTTATTACACGGTAAATTAGGTGAACCACAGTGATCACACATTACATTTGTAATGAAGTACACCTTCAAAGATCATCATTAAAGGGGTTCGTCTCTCCCACTTCCTCTCTCAGGACAGCGCGTCGTGTGGTGGCCACAGCAGTAGCGGCTCCACTTCATCTCTCTCCACCCCTCCCTCCGTCTCCCAGAGCCCGCCGCAGCTCAATGGCGTCGCCGCCGCGGGAACGACCTCAGCCGGGCTGGGTGGGGTGGCGGGGCTGATGGGGGCTCTGGGTGCAGGGAGTGCACTGGGCATGGGGGGAATTGTCGGAACACTCAACGGGGTGATCCAGACGCCGGCAGGCACCGCCAGCCCTCACACTACAGGAGCAGCTACGGGTGTCACGTTGCCTGTTAATAATAGGTACGTGTGACGGCTGCTTTGATCATCCAGACACTCAGATTAAAGAAACATTAGGAGTTAAGCAAAACTGAATGCAGGTGGTGTCACCTCACCCACCACAGCAAACCAGTTTACCGTCAGTGGATTGAAGGTCTCCAAATGCATTCCAGTGGCCTTCCTTTGACTTTGGAGATTTCAGCCACTCTGTCCCTTCAGCTCATCTTGAAGTATTGAAAATACCAGAATCATTCCTAATGTTATGTAAGGGAACAACCTCGCCTCTTTGTTTCCCAAGATGTCTGAATGTGAACTTTATTGCGCCCTCTCCGCTTTTGTTTCCCTTTGCTTGCGTGTTGGATTGTAGCAGCTCAGCAACTAGCAAGAACAGGTGAGACAGAAGTCAGTTCAGCTGCAGCTCTGTTTACTTCATGTCCCTAAAGTCTGTCAAAAGACACTGTAAGATGTATTCCTGCATGTTTAGTGTGTGTGTGGTTATGTAAATCCATATCCCCTTTTAGCAATATCACATTTTCTAGCTTTTTGGCAACTGAAGTAAATTCTTCAGGGCCAATACTCTAGTTGTCATGTTTGTTTTATGTATGTTGCATATTGCTGCAGTCAGCAGTTCCTGGTGGGCCCCTCTGTGTAAATAGTTCGAAATTGTGCATTAAAATATCTCATGCTAAGAGCCGATAGCGTGAGGACACCGTGTTTGTTGTGTTTGTCTGAGCGAGTTGTGTTTTGTCTTGTCAGCGCCGCGCGGCTCGGCCTGCTGTCTGAGCAGCACAGACTCCTCCTGCAGCAGCATCAGCTCCAACAGCTGCTGTCCTCACAGCCCTCAGCGGTACGACACACACTCACACACCCACACACACTAGAAGGCTTGCAACTACTTACTGTCATCACCACTATCACACACAGTTGAACACACACAAAGACATTGAGCTACAATTTTCGTTTGGATAATGGCCTAAATCACCAAGCTTATTAACCCTTCTTCTTCCTTTCTTATCTGAAACTTTCACTTTATCCCAATTTCTTTCTCCTGCATTTTCCTCTTGCTCCCTCCTTTTCCTCCTTGTTTCCTCCATCTCCCCTCCCTCCCTCTCTCCCCCGCCCAGGAGCAGCAGCAGGTGTTGCTCTACCAACTGATGCAGCAGCAGCAGGACCTCCAGCAGCTGCAGTCCCTCTCCTCCTCTGCCCAGATTCCCTCCATCCCGCTCTCCTCCGCTCAGCTGCCCATCAACAACCTGCTGCCCGGCGCCCAGAGCCAGGGCCAAGGCGCCATCACCGCCAACCCCTTTCTGGCACTGCAGCATGCACACACTGAAACACACGCCTCGGGGGCACAGAAGCCACGGCTAGCCGAGAAGGCCGTGGGCGTCGCAGGGCAGGAGAAGACATGACGGCAGACGCTCTTTTTGTTTTGTTTTTTTGGTTGCTTTTCTTTAAATAAATATGCAGAGTCTCCGGGCGAACAGCCCTGTTGGTCAACTTTGTAGTTAAGCGATGAGAACATGGCAGCAGAGAAATCCATGTTCGTAGTAGGCTCTTCTTTATAGTGGTCTGTGCTAATACATTAGCACACAATATGGTGAGTGATAGCATTTCATTTGCAGTCACTCGATATTGCCAGGTTTATTTCTGCAACTTTTTCAGGTTACAGTCTTAACACAGTGTTTTTGTGTTAAATTGTACTATTTATTTCCATCCAATTTTAGAGGTTTTACTTTGTAGCTTTAGTGCTGCTTCAGGTTCTTATTTTGTCACTGTTGAGATAATGATTTTTCACTTGATATCACTGGTAGCAACTTAGCATGTAAGTGTCAGTAAGCACATGGTGTGTCCGTTCTCTTCTCCCAAACAGGTGAGTTGACTTAACAGGTCCCAGAAAACCTTTTCCTTTAATTAGTTCCTCTCAACATTTTCTTCTCTAATCTTGTTCTGCTTCTTTCTCACTTTTTCGTCTTTCTCTTCTTTCTCTTGTTGCTGTGTCATGCTATTTGCATCACATCTCTCGGTCCGGTTTCTCTGCTGTCTCACTTTCTCAGGGGCCTCAGTGATCAGAGTTGTGCAACCAGTGCACAAGCTAGCACATACACAGAACTACAAATTTAAAAAATAAAATATAGCAGAAATACATGAATATAAAAAAAAAGAAAGAAAGTAGAGTCCCCTACCCACAGTAGTTAACAGTAGCAGATGTATGTTTGACATCTGTCTCGCAGCAGTCCCGGAGGGGAATATTGGGTGAAACGCTTGTGAAAATATCCCACATGTTCTCGCTGTTTCCTCTCTTCCCGTGTCTCTTTCACCCCGTTTGTGTAGATCCATTAATGTCATTGAGCCAAGCCTCGTACAGTCACCGCAGAAGCCTTGCTTTTGACTGTCTCTTCTCTGGGCCAGATACAGGGGGCCCTCTCAGGGAAGTGAAATGTAAAATAGGGGGGGGGGGGGGGGCACAGCAAGTTGAATGATCAGAGGGATGCATTTATCCACACAGCACAGACTCACAAAAGAGAAATTATGCAGTTGGTTGTCAGCACGTGGAAGTCGTTACATTTCACCTTCCTGATTGAGCCCCCCGCTACACCTACCTCTTGAGCAGGACCAGCCTATCAGGACCTAACAGGCCGACGGCAGCGGCCGCTAAAAACCCTCAACAGTCAGGACTGGCCGATCAGGGTCCAAACCCAAGTGCCTGAGGCCAAGGGGGGAGGCGGGATTTATTTTCCTTTTTACCTGTGTCCCTGTCACTCAGCCAGTTCATTACAACTCTACTGGTAATTAAGCTGCGTTGCTAAGGCAACAAATTAAATAAACTTGGTAACTTCAGGCCGCCTCTTTAATAAAACCAGGAAATACTATTCTGCTGCATTCTCTACTTTCAAAGCCAACTTTGTATTGTGCTTTTTATTTATTGGGAGTTTGTTTGTGTGATGGGCATAAGATGATATATTTTAAAAGCCTGCTGGTGTTGCAGTTAAACATCATTTTGTACTACTGTGTAAAGTTTTGTTTGTCTTTTTGTTTTGTTTTCGTCATACAGTCCATTCTTGCTGTAAACCCTTTTACTGACTTCTGCTCTGTGTTGTGTTTGAAAGCTAGAAGCTACTTGATAGTTGGCTGATGGAGAGGGTGTGGCTGTATATAGCTGTTTGTAGGGGGGAGGAAGTGTGTCAGGGGGAGGGGGGAAGTTAAGTGGCACAGTTTTTACCTCGTTAAGTGTACATAGACCTTTCTCATTGGCCGTTGGTGTACATAAGTGATTGTGATTGGCCGTGCTGGTGTGAAGGAAAGCCAATGAAGCCTCAGCTTGTGTGTGTGAATCTTTAGGACCAGACAAAAAGGTTGACAGTGACTGGACACACAAAGTATTAATTTATTTTTATATGTTCAGGGACATTGTGTTTCTTTTTTAAGTTTTGCACCATTTTGTTGAGAAGTCATTTTATACTTGGGGCACCGTGTTTTCATCTGTGCACACATTTGTTTGAATCAATTTTGTACAAGTGGAAAATATTTGGGGGGGGGGGGTTGACATTGTATTTCAAAACACCAAAATAAAGAAACACTATGGATAAAGTAAAAGGAGCATTCTGTCTTTGTATTAAAAATATACAGTACTGTGAATTTGTTCACAATAGTGAGATATTTACATTTGCTGATGCTTAAAATTATTGTTTAAATCACAACACTTACTTTTTGTGAATAATATAATGCACTTTCTACTTTCAAAATGTTTGTTTTAATTCCTGATAGAAAGTCTGTGGATTTGAATAGTTACAGCAGTAACAATGTCTTCAGTATATTAATTTAAATTCATTTATTATACAGTTTTAGACAGGCATTTATGCATTTTACATTTTTTTATTTTACTTTTATACATGGATTTGATAGGAACAGTGCTTATTGATCAACTGAACTGCAAATGAGATTAAGTTAGCCTAGTGGGCTCATTTTCATCTAGAAATTTCAAAGGGCACCCTAAAATGCATGTATACAACACATTACATATGCACACATTAGTATTGTACACATCCACCAAGTAATACCGTATTATAATACATGGTAGAGCTACAATCCATACCATCATGACTCAGATGAGGAAAAATCGTGAAAGAAATCACCGCTTGTTCCCCCCCCCCCCCCCCCCCA
>NC_060150.1:33314641-33331150 GCF_021292245.1 Micropterus dolomieu | reverse complement strand
CCATCATGACTCAGATGAGGAAAAATCGTGAAAGAAATCACCCCTTGTTCCCCCCCCCCCCCCCAATTATGTCATCCTTGAGAACTAAATTTATTTTAAAGTAATTGACAAAATAGACAATATCAAATGATATTGTGAACAGCGTGAAACGGTTTACCTGGTTTATGTTATAATGGGATTAATTACATTAGAAATTATAGAGGAGATGGCAGCAGCAAGACGTGATTTATTCAGTAACAAGGGGGAGGGAAATGAATAATGATCGAGCTAAGAAGTGCCAATAGAAGCTGAACATCTTTAAATTTAAACAATGTGCTTCAAGGCTCCTGTCCGAACAAATATGCGCACACCCCCCAAAGCTGATGACTTCCAGCTGCCAAGAAACAACCAGTGTGTGTGTGTGTGTTTAGAGGTGGGGGCACGATTCTGCTACATCTGCTTCTGCCCTGGTAATTAAAAGCTCACTTTCCTCCTGCCCCTCTGCTCCCCCAAAATACAACCCCCCCCCCCCCAGGAGTTTTCAGTCCCCTTCCCCTCCCTGCACACACACACACACACACACAATCTAACCTGCATTCAACAACACGACCCCCCTTTTCGCTTTTCAAGCACTTGCTCTCACCGTGCCCCCCTACACCCCACTATCAGCCCTGTCAATCAAAGCCAGGCTGTTTAAACAGCATACTCCCACCCACCACCACCCAGAACCATCTCTCTTATAAGCCTCCACCATCAGAGCTGCCTCTCCTCCACTCCCCGTAATAGCAGCACCACCCTGCCACACACACACACACGGGGCAGAACTGCTGTGTCCATCATCGATCACACTCTCCCAGAAAACCCTCTCTTGGGCTGGAAGGGCTTACCAGCTGATGGAGGACCCCTGTGTGCTGCCCGACCAGGTGCCTGATCACAAAGTCAAAGCACTACTAAACCCTGGTGGTGTTAGAAGATCTCTCGCGCAAGCACACACACACACACACACACACACACACACACACACACACACACATACACAGAGCAGATAGCACGCCAGCAGAAAGATTTAGCCCCGCATAATTAGGCAAATGTTGGGCTGTGACTATAGAAGCAATGCTACCTGCCTATGTCTGAGCAGGCTCTTTAAGTTCTAGTGTTTACTCTCAGGCTTCAAAACGAAACACTGTCATCATTGTTTTTTTGTTTGTTTGTTTGTTTGTTTTTTGCATTTTTCAGTGACAACAAAGCTGCAGAAAACAAAATTGCAATCAAGAAAGCTTGAAGGAGAGCGAAACCGACATTAAAGCTAGATTTGATTTTGGATTTTATTTGTATTGTACTGATTGCATCCATGAAAACCAAATGACACAGCTTGTAATGATTTGTCTCTAGAAATGTTGCTGCCAACGTGCACACACACAAATTACTACATTCACAATTTAGGTAAGTCAACTTGAGTTATGTGTGTTGCTGAAAAACGGAAATTGACTTATAATTTTGAATAAAAAATTGCATGGATCTAAAAAAAAAAATAGACGAGTAAAAAAAAACAAGGAACAGAAGACTTTTTATTTTTTTTATTTTTACCAAAATAAAATGCTGGAAGTCAAGTTGCTTTAATATGATGAGCAAAAGAAAAGAGGCAAAAGTTTTCATTTCTTTTCTTTTGTATTAAATGTATCACTCACTACTTCCACTTTATGATTAAACCGGCACCTTTAAGTGTTTCTAACCAGTCCACAGGTCTACTGTGACTCCAGTTTATCACATAGGCTACGTTGAAGGCTTCAGTGCTGCTTTATGGATTGAGAAAATTCTCCCACTGCGTAAGTTAAATAAACAATTTAAAAACCCACCCATCGAAAAAAATGCACTGCCACAAAGCTGAAAGCTTTCCTTTCCTAAATCCTGAAAAGTTGGCGGTTTTGGAGACACATGGGTTTCACAGGACATTAAATTTCACATTATTTCACAGCATTTGTTGCCATCATCTTTCCTATCCTTGATACACGCAGGGCACCTCAGACGTCACACTAGAAATAAAACCATAAAACAACTTAATCAAGTGCCATGAGTAATTCCTACACAGGTTTCGGGATATGTTTGGTAATTCAGTTAAATTATTTAATTAGACCTCAGCCTCAAAGAGAGTAAGGAGCAATAAAGTTCAGAGGGGCTCCGGTGTAATAAACCATTAGCAGGAGGAGGCAGCCGCTGGTGTGTACAGTAATGCAGTGTAAATCATCACAGAGTGGCTGCCATTAGGAGGCTTAAGCCAGAAACCTGTAGTCAGCTGCCAGGGGCCCTGATCCGGTGCAGAGTGGAACCAGATCCGGCAAACAGAGGTGTTTAGAGCCGGGGTATAGGAGGAAGGGTGCAAGGAGAGTATAGGGGAACAGCTGAGGAGATTCCCAGGGTGTGTGTGCCCCCCCACAGGTCTCTCCCCTGTAGGATAATGGTGGCGAGGAGAAGCAGCGGGACTCGGCCTCATCCCTCTTCATTCCCGGATAGCTCGTATTCTTTTGCTAAGTGACACTCCTCTATCACCCCCTGACACACACGCATATGCACATCCTTCCCAGGACCCTCTCTTTCTCTCTCCCTCTCTGCCTACCAGTTCAATGGCACATTGGAGCCAAAACTGGACAAATTACAGGACATGTGATAGGCTATGTGTCATGCGCCGTTCATTCTTTTACTTTGAAAAGCTGGCGTTGTTGATTCAGCCTCAAATTTAAAAAATGTGGCTCCGAGGGCTTAGATAAAGAAACACTTTATTTGAGACGTATATATGAGAACTTGCAGCTTAGATCAATAAAATTAAGAAATGGATGTTTTTCAAATAACTATTTGGACTTTTAGGATGATGAAGTTGTTTTTTGCATGGGAGAAAGAGAGCAGTGACAAACCTCTATCTATATGTGGGCTATTTTTTCATAGTATCATCACCGTCAGAGGGAAATAGCAAATAAATAAATTTTAAACACAACAGTAACTCTGATTTTTATGCATTTTTAATTAAAACGTTTCCTTAAAATGTTTTATCCCTGCGAACAAAAGAAAATATCAAAAGTAATAATATTAAACAGTATTTAGGATATAATATGCTCAACAAATAACTCTTAATAATGTGAATTAAATCAAAGCTGTTGCATGCAGCTACACCATATGCCCCTGTAAAATGAGCCGTAGCGGAATCACTTCATCGCCCCGGCGTAGCGTCTTCCCGGGGCTCAGCGGCGCCTTGTCCACTCGCCTGCCGCGCGGAGTGAAGCGGTGAGCGGTCAGCCAGCCGTTCCAGCCCCCGCTGCCTGCGGCTACCGGCGAAAAGAAAGCTCTGGAAAACCGAGAGGGGAGACTAACTTCACTGTGCGCCAAGAGCATATCAACTCAGCGGTGATTTAAATAAGTGATGCTGTCTGCTATTCCCCTCCGAAAGGGGAAATGCAGCTCTGCAGCAAAAGAGCTTCAAGCAGCAGATCACTGCGTCCTTCAGCTGAGGCTCCCCGTAATGCCGAACCATGAAAGATTTTCAGAGCATTCAAAATCTTTGCAAATGTTGGAATAAGCTACAAAATAATTTTCACACACTCTCCTGAAATTATATAAAATATTAGTATGTCCACTTACTGAAGCAGAAAGCGAGTGGACACCGCTCTACTGTGATATGTATTGCAAAACTTGCAATGTACATATAGCCTATAGCATAACATTCTTGTTTAATGTAACATACATGTAGCTGAGGGTCTAGTGATGTTATGATAGGCACATTTTTAAATAAACATATGACAATCATCTTATGATTATGTGACTGTGGCCTATATAATATATTACAGTAGCCTAATATTTTATGATATTCATAAATTAACTTGTATTGAGGTTTTGGTAACTTTGTTCTTCTTTAATCAATTAATTATCCACTATATTACTATAATTTCACTATATTCCACTAGGATAGGATAGGATAGTTTGCTGTGATGTTTGTGTAAAATGCACAGCCTCCTATCTGCGACCTCCAGTTTTAAAGATCATCGACCAAAGCAGGCAACTGCAGGGAAGCTACATGAACCACACGGAAATGCACTAAATTATGTATAAATTCAATTAAACTCATCCAGAACCCCCGTTTTTCCTTTGCAAATTGGCATTTTTCTTTGGCTTCTAAATGTCTTGTTGTTTTTAAAGCATGATTTGTCCATTTAACTATGGGAGTGTGGTAAAAATATATTTTATTATTTATTTACATATAAATTTATTTATAAGACAACTACAGGTAACAGGCCGAATTTATAGGGATGTTTTGAGGACCTGTAACAAATAAAATGGAAAATGGAAATTCATCATACACCCACACTTAGATATAATGCATTACATCCTACCTGGGCATAAAACAACAAAAAAAAGGACAAACGTCCATATTATATTTCCTGTATTTACCTTCACTGTGAATGGGCTCTGGGTGAAGAATGAAACACCATTATAGGGACAGGTAGTGCTGGCAGAGATGAATGTAATCTTGTGGGGTTATAATGAATGTGACGGGATATAGATCTGAGATTAGATCTGTTTGATCATCAGATAAAAATAGATCAGTCACCGACAGATGATTACTTATAATTACTTTCAAATGGCTGGCTATGTGAGAGGTCTATATTAGTGACGACAGGCTGGGGGAGTTTCACGTGTGTATGTGTAATAATTACATTAAAGGTGATATGGTTGGAGAGAGTCGCGTTATAAATTATTCCCTCTTTTTGTGTGTGTTTTTATGATTAGCCAATAAACATCAGGGAAAAGCTGCAGAAAGTGCGGGGTGGTGGGGGGGTCACTGCCTTGAGCAGTTGAGGGCTAAGTGCCTTGCTCAAGGACACTGCAGTGGTTTTTCAGGAAAATATGACTTGAAGCTTATTTCCAGTATTGAAATCAGAACATCAGATATTGGAGAGGAGTGGAACCACTGCTGCAATCACGATTAATGAGCCAACAACAAGCAAAGAGACCTGGGATTTCACCAACGGCAACAGCTGTTAAATGGTAAAAACCCAGGCTGCATAATGGTATAAGCTCATGTGTGTGAGTGTGAGTGTGTGTGTGTGAGTGTGAATGAGAGAGAGAGAGAGAGAGAGAGAGAGAGAGAGAGAGAGAGAGAGAGAGAGAGCCTTGCTCCTCCCCTGTTCATGCACCTATCAGCAGCCCTCATTTATTATGCAGGCTGGCGACCATGTGCTTGGTGGTGGTGGGGGTGGTGTGTGTGTGTGTGTGTGTGTGTGTGTGTGTGTGTGGGGGGGGGGGGGGGGGGTAGTCATGCAAATACAAATATGTTTGTGTTGAGCTTGTTGTATCAACTCTGATGACTGAAATATTACTCCAATAAGAGATGGATGTGAATGTGTTCATTCCTGCATGCATTATTTGAATATTTGAACATGGATCACACAGTCCTTGAAAATCACAGAAAAGGAGCTGACCTGTGTCTCTCTGCTAACTCCCATCTCTGCTGTTTCCCTGTAGAGAGAGAGAGAGACCACAAAAAGCCACTCCTGGTCAACTGTAAAAGCTTTTCCAAACAGGTAGCCTTAACACAACTGTGGCATCTGGGACTCCTAAAATTATTGGGAAGACATGAAAGTTAGAGAATCATCTGTGAGGTTTATATTTAAGCAGGCAAATTAATATTCTCACTGCTACAGATCAGATTAATTAACTTCTTTTTTTTTTTCTCTCATTGAAGGTTTGGACTTTAATGCTACCACTGGTTATCCAATATTTCCCATTACCCCCCAAAACATTTGTCTTCTTTCCTGCCCCATTAATCATGTGACGCCCCTCAGATTTATCTGGGGACCCACTGGAGGGGGTGCATCCCTCAAGTTGGGAAACACTAGACTGAACTACCTAATTACAGATAAAATAGTTAAAACTCCACATTGACCAGACAGGCTACAACAGTAAATTACTACTTGCATCAGTATTAACAATCTGATAATGTCATATAATAACATCAGTCATCCTAGGGACCATTTATCTGCAGTGGGGTACATTTAGGTACATTTTGCTCAAGTATTTTTACTTCAGTATGATTTAGAATGCATGACTTTTATTTATTTATTTTACATCATTGGTACTTTACATAAGTAGATAATCTTTGTTCTATCACTTATGTGTCTCTGTTATAAAGAATAGAATAAAAATAAAAAGAGCGGAAGTAAGTATACTGGAGTACCAAACACTGAATATTAATCAACAAATAGCAGGACTTCTTGATGTTCTTACAACTTATGCATTGTGATGCAAAAGACTAGTCCTCAACACTATGTAACTCAGTACATGCATATCTGTTTATCAGCTGCACAGAAACCCACCAGATCTGAGTTACATAGGAAAAGGCTCAATAATCTGCCCTGACACACTATACATGATTATAAAAGAGTATAATATAACTAGAAAGCGTATTCCCATAACTGGGAGGTATTTTTGATATTAAAAAGTAGTTTTCTCCATTAGTCTCCCTCATCCCACGCTGTTGACAAGCATTAGTGGCACGATTATAAAAGCTGTGGTCAAATCTTTTAAAAGTCCCAGGGTAATGTTGGAAATGGCCAGAGGAGAAGGGGAGAGGGGGATGGAAGAGGGATAAAGGGAGGAAGGGGAGGAGAGAAACTCAATCTAAAGCACCAGGTGCACCTTTTGTCAACATAATCTCCCAACCCTTGAGACCGCGCACACACTGGCCAACATACACAGCCTTTCATACGTACACATGCTGCCTTTCCAACCGGGGGATTTGGATGCTGGGTTGACTCTGGTCATATGTAAAAGGGGACACTTGGGTCACTGCGCCGCCAGACCGGGGATTTGGTCCATTTTGATTTAACCACATTTATGTAATAATCATATTGTAGTGATGATAGGGATTTATCACAACAAAGTTGACATTGTACAGAAAATTGTAGTCAAAAGAATACCTGTGCAGATTAGCATGAAGCAGGAGAAAGAAAAAATGAGCCTACATGTCTTCAGGGGAAATGCTGGCACATGTGAATTTAGAGCACATGTGCTCCTTGAGCACACACGTGTTTTCATGTGTGAGCCAGCTTTCACATTGTATTCTGACATCAAATGATTCTGCTTAAGATATTTATATACAGTAGATGAACAATTAACAAGTGATGAATTTAAATAAACATACTATAATGTAGAAGTAAGCCGATTTAAGGACATTTGTAAGGGTTTATTCATGTACTTGTCAACAACTACAACTCAACATGTGAAGTATGAATGTGTGAGCATGTGAATGAGTTTTCAACACACACTCAATAACAGTTTAAAACTGAGTCAAACCTGCCTGTGAGTGATTTGTACAAACACAATGTTCATGTGTGCAATCACATATCATTACACATTTAGTTTACAGCTATGTTCTCCTTCATATAAGAAGTTACAATTGTAGACAAGCACATAAATAAACATTTAAAGCCAGTCTATGTAACTTTGGAAAGAAGAAATAGCACTCTCTTCCTCTTGTAAATAAAATGTTTGGTCTGGTCAGACCAGGTTGGTGGCTAATGTTAGCTAATGTTAGCGAACTTGCTCTGCAAAGTGACATTACCGAGTCTGCTTTTTGACTTTATATCTTCTCTCTGCTTGTGCGACCATTACATTGTAGAATCTATCATTATCCTGTAACAACTAGCCTACATTATATTGGGTTGTAAAGCATTTTTAACTGCTTCTATCCTGCTTATAGATGCTAAATGGGTCACATGCAAACAGAAAATGCAGTGGATGAAAAAGGGGGTAAAAAACTAATTCTTAAACAGAAGGATATGCAGAGTGGGTGTGGTTGACTGAGCTCTCAGTTTGTCTGTGTGTGTGTTGAAGGGAACAAGACCTGAGCTCACACCCATTGTGAGCCTAGAGACATGTATTGACGCCTGTCAATCAGTCCACTGGGAAGACAAGGGGGGATCAGGGGGGTGTCTGTCTGTAGAATAGAAGCAGTTGTTGTCGTGCATCTAAAAGCTTGAAATGTTGAAAACCTTGGATTGTACAAAAACACATCCTTGAATAACATTACAGGCCATGTTAATCAATGCTTCTTACCACAGTGGATTTAAGCATACTGGGCACCCCTTGTCCACAATCCTTCACCCGTCATCCTTTAAGCTCGACCCCTAAACTCCTGTAAAGCCTCAAGTGGGGACAGAGCCAAGGACGAAGCAGGCTGCTCATTGTGATTTAATCTCTCTCTGCCTCTCTCTCTACTGCCAGAACAAACATCAAATATGGCCTCCTTATCAGGCCAGCCCTGCTCTATCTATCTATCGCCAATCAATATCTCCCATTCTGTGTGTGCAGGCTTGTATGTATGTGTGTGTGTGTGTGTGTGTGTGTGTCTCAAGGGCTGCACTAACTAAGGTCAAAGATCAGCTATAACCCTCCAGCGTAGAATGACAGACGTGGCCGGAGGGAAGCGAGATAAAAGAAAGGGAGGGGAGGAAAAAGACAGAAGGGAGATATTTATACCAGTTGTGTGTGTCCTAAACAACAGATCATAAAAAACGCTGTAATTGTTGTTATTATTGCTTCTGTTGTTTCTGCAGCAGGTAGCAGCAGGCAAACACCAGATCTGCTTACCTAGGTGAATGGCGGCCTTGAACAATGGGCTACAAGCTAAGTCAGTGCCCAACCACCTTGTTGGAAACACCACCAGCTAAACGAGCAACCGTGCGGCCACACAGTGGTGAGTGTAGCTCTTTATTAAATGCTTCCTTCAGTCACGGGGAATAGGAACGAATATCAAAAGGCTTTGGCATCTTGTACTTCCTGTTTGCAGCGAGGAAGGACACACACATATACACACACAGGAGTAGATTGAAGGTGGCATACATGCATGAAAGCCATTTTCTTCCCTGCATGGACATGAATTTGCATCGGAAAGAGAGTAAGTGTATACATATGCATGGGGGGGGGGGGGTTCTGAGGTGATATGACTGGTCTGTCTGTGCTTCTACTCACCATGAAACAGCTCCTTAAAGCTGCAAAATGCTGCCGGAGATGCAATGGCTGTTAGAGATAGAAGGAGAGAGAGAGAAAGAGAGTGTGTGTGTGGGGGGGTCCTTTGTTCTGTCAAGGACTTAACACAATCAGAGTGTACAGTGTGTCAGGAGCGCACAGGCATATATCAACTTCAATCTCTTTTTAATGAAAAATCCTGCCCTCTCTAATATGTGCAAATTAACCTCTTCTCCTCCCTCCCTCCCTCCTCCCCTTCTGCCGTTTCCCCTCCTCTCTCCCTTACTGAGGCCTCTCACTCCCTCTCTCGTCTCCTGCTCCCCACCCTCATTTCTGTGCCCTCTTCTTCCTCTGTTTTTGCTTCACTTTCGCCAATTTTTTCCTGTCTCCATGTCTGTCAGGGGCAAGACGATGGCAAGAGACGACAGAGACGGAGACTCTTGCTTTCCATTTGCTTGTTGCTTTAGCCCCCCCCGTCCTCACACACACACGCACAGAGTAATTATCTAGATCACTTAGTTGTAAAAAAATAAATAAATAAATTAGCAAAAAAACAAAGCACAAAAACATCACAAAGTCAGTGTCAGCAGCAGCATTAAAATTCACCCTCCATCCTCCCCTGCACTCTTTTGGTTTTCATCTCTGTCTCTCTTTGCTCCAACACACGCCGAATCATGCTATTACCCTGATTATCCTGATGAGTTGGTCAGATCCTCGCCTTCTCATTCTGCCCATGCTGATTGTAATTTAGAAATTACACCTAATGAGGAATTTTTAAAAACACGGCGGCCGCTCTGTGCTGCCAGCTCCATGCCGCTCCCTGCCCTAATGGATTTCCTGGTATGGAATCCATTTTTCCCCCCTTTCTGCCCTGCAGGGGGTCCAGCTAGCCAGGGCCTCCCTCCATCCCTCCCTCCTCTGCTCTCACCCCCTCCCTTACCATCCTACCCTCCACTCCCCCCTGTACTCCACTAATTGGGGGCGACTGGTTTTGGTGAAAAGAAGTCATAATCATTGTTTCTGCTGCTAATTAAAGTGGTTAAGTGTACGGGATCAGCTCGCAGAATGAGGAAATGAGTATGATTAAATTTACATTTTTTTATCTTAACAGCTAAAGTGCCAATTTCCTTTTTATGGTTTTGTTTAAGTTGTTTGAAAGTTAAACTCCATATGGCATATTTGCACAAGATATATGCATATGTTGGCATTTTTGTAGCGTCTCAAGAGACAATTTTTGTTGTAGTTGCTACAGCTTTACATTAAACTTGTATTTCATAGGTCATATCCTGAAAGATATATGTGCCTTTAAAGACATCAGAGAACCAACATA
Source organism: Micropterus dolomieu (assembly GCF_021292245.1). Classification (NCBI taxonomy): domain Eukaryota; kingdom Metazoa; phylum Chordata; class Actinopteri; order Centrarchiformes; family Centrarchidae; genus Micropterus; species Micropterus dolomieu. Next base: position 33,320,826 of record NC_060150.1, on the reverse strand, counting down.
GCTTCTGTCACATACCATCTCTTTATTTTATGGAGTAATGCGATCCATCAAATATCTGTAAATTATAGTTTCAACCTGTTCTATTAGTCTCACAAACACCTGTAAGATGTGTGTGTGTGTTTTAGGGAGTATTATGCAGAAATGGTGGGTGGTGGGGTGGCGGTGCTGGGTGGGGAGGGTGACAAACACACTCACTCACACAGGCACACAATCAAATCAAAGCCATCAACAGCTTGTGATGAAGTGAGATGTCGTGGCATAAACAGAGTGTGCCGTTACCATGGAAGCCACTTTCACCTCACAGGCCGAGGGAGACAGGCCGAGAGACAGGAAAACACAAAGAGCTGACGAGACAGGGAGGGAGTGACAGAAAAAAAACAGTAACAGACAGACAGACAATGTGTTACAAGCGCTCCTTCAGCTACATTTAATAGCTTTTCAAACCCTTCTGGAGGTTTTTTTCGCCGGCTTCCTTTCCCTGGGAAACTGTATTTGTACAGTAAGCGTTCCAAAGAAAAGGAAAAGTTCATTGAAACGCTGTTTAATAGCTGGCTGAACATTCACAAGTTTAATGAGCACGTCGCAAAGCTACAGCAGCAGACGTACAGTGGCTGTAGAGGGGTTTTGCGGTTCTGGAGCCACATCTGTCCCTGTTTTGGCCCCCTTTTTTTTCATTCTTATTTTGGTTCTACTGCAGGTCACAGCCTTTTAGAATCTGACTTGTAGCAACATTTATTTTGTTAGAAACAGTCTATATTGTTTGGTAATGTTGCATCATCAGTTTATAACAAGTTTTATGACCATTTTTTTATCATATCATCTATTCGTCTCCCTTTGTCTGACATCGGTGTGGTGATCCTCCAGCAAACTTCCTGCCATCGCGCATGCATTTCACCTTGTGAGGAGAGCCATAAACAAGATTTAAAATTCACTCAGCTAGAACTGGAACAAATCACTGCCCGCATTTTTTGCGTTGCACTCAAGGTCCACTTCACTCACCAATTTATAATAATCAAGCCTGCTGCAGGAAATTGAACATAGCGACCTGGTCATATGACATCGTACAGGCTGTCTGAGCGGAGAATCACAAGCAAAGGGGCACTCTGGATATCTCCCTTCATTTGGCAGAGACACTAATGACAAATTTTCTTCCTTTATACTTTATAAATGATTCATCTTAGCCAAATGGGAACCTTTATCCATTTAATCCAGCTCATTTGCTCTCTCTGGGTTACAGCAGGTTACATTACTTCTAGAAAGGGCAGCATAGAGATTAAAAAAGGACAAGCTAATTTAGATGTGGCTTCAAAAGAGTGCAGAGAACAGATGAGCATTTCCGCTTATGAAGACATGATTTCCTTTGAGTCCAAAGTCTGTCAGGTCACTGTGTTTGCCATTTCCTTGCAGTCACTTATTTTACATGTTGGGATTTAGCCCCCCTGTGTCCTCTCTACCTCAAAGCCTCATGGCTGCCAAGTGAAAGAAGCAACCAGACTCTATAGCCTACCTTTCTGCGAAAAGGTCAGATGAGCGAGGCCGCTCTAGCAATCCTAGCTTTCGAGGTTTGCCAGGGAGGCTACAGAAGGTAATCAGAGGAAAATATGTCCTCTCCTCCTCCTCTTCTTTTAGCCCTCCATTAGACCAGCCGGCCTCTGTCTGGGAAAATTGATTTTCTCCCTCCCCTCCCTTTTTCCCCCTTCTTCTCAGGTTCCATTTGAGGCTTGTTCATCCACTCTCAAGAGCAGTTCTGCGAGACAGAGAGAAAAGAGAATAGTTAGGCCACGACAGGTTGTTCACACATATAGTTACCCACCCCTAACAGCAGCCACCAGAGCTCAAGTCTCATCTCTGTCGTCTGCGGACACACAGAAGGCCTGCATGAACTTCTTTCTTTCCTGCTATTTTCCCTCTTTACTCATCCTCATCTGCCTAATCCTTTCCTTCCTCTCCTGTTCTTTCTCCTTCTCTTCCTCTTTCTGCTGCTCTTCCACCAGTCTTCACACTTGCAACCGCCCCTCACCGCCCTTTTCTCAGAGCCAAGTCTTGGATCAATGCACCATTGATTTTCCTATCAATGAACATTAGTATGGATCAGACTACTGCTTGCACTGCTCTGGCCTGAAAACTACACACACACACACGTGCACGCTCATACGCATACATACATGCACTTAGGGCGCCTGTTGCCACAGGGACACAAGATTTCATCACTGCTCGGCCACAAGCACACACAAAAAAGGGACGAGCTGGGTGCTGTGGACAAAGGAGAAACAGCAATATAAATAAAGGAGGGTGGGCTTGATAAGAGAGAGGTTCTAGTTGAAAGCAGAGGAGCCAATCAATAACAGGAGTGACAGAAAGGGTAGGAAATGAAATCAGACCGAGCAGAGTTAGTGTTTGTTTCTGCGTAAAGGAAACAGTCATTGGTCAGCTCCCTGCTAGTCGATCCACTGCAGAATAATTCAGTCTGATTGGTATCCAGGCTGCTGATAATAGCTGCTGATCATGACAGTGAACGGATGTGTGCGCTTTAAACACCTTTGGCCGTCTTTCTCTTTACCTCTCCCACTCACACATAGGCAAGCACGAACACACACGCGCTCACATCTCTGCCTCCCTCTCACCCTATAATGGGCTCTGAGTCAGGTGGAGATTGACACTTTTCTTTCTGCTGTGCTCCCTTTGTGTCCAACATTGTATTCATTCCACACAAACCCACAGCGGCCTCTTGGAGAGCGCATTTCTGCACACATCAGCTACATTTTGCATCACCAAACAATGAATCTGTTCTTACACTCAGCATTACCATCTTCAATTAACACCGCATTTGGAGGGGGGGAAGTGGAAGGAGGAGAAAGAGAGCGGTAAATATTTTCTATTTTTTGTGTGGCCACAGAAGCCCACTGGACATCTACACTGACAGTCAGTCTACATTGTTTACTTTGATAAAGGAATGACTGTATAAAAGGATGTTTATAATCAACGGTCCCTTCCCGCATTAGGCGCCCTGTATGTTTTTGCAGTATGTGACTGTGTATACCTGGTCGTCTTTGGGCTTTTCTTAAGTAAACTTGCATCTTTCATAATTACATTTCCTCACATTCTCATCTCTTCCACTTGACAAACAGAGAGCGAAAGAGAGAGAGAGAGAGAGAGAGAGAGAGAGAGAGAGAAGCTGTGTGGACTGGTCTTGATAGAACAAAGAAACATCTTTCTTTGGGAGCGCTTGCATGAAAGTTGATCCTCAGTTAAGACCCCCGTACAAGGAAACTGAGATGCCTCAGGGCCGTCCTTCGCCCTGCCTGATTGTAAAGCGTTTTAATTTGGGCTGCAGTGGACGCTTGTCTGCCTCTCTTCCTATCCTGCCTACATGTAGGTGTGTGTGTGTGTGTGAACTAACACAATTAATAAACTTAACCAAAGTATTTCTAAAATAAAATTACATTTAGTTTAGTAAATTATTTACTTAGCATAATGAGTAATTTAGCTGTTTTTTTAGTTGCAGAATACATATTTTATTTTTTATTCTATCTATCTATCTATCTCCATACTCAACGGCTTGATAGTAGCAGCAGAATAGTCCCTAACAGGGACTTCTGGGCTTCAGCTGAAACTGTATATGAACATATTTTTCTTAAAAGGATCTGATTTTCACAACGTATTGTCAAACAGTGTCACAAAGGTCTGTTGAACCCTGAAGGAAAAATATAGTTTGCAGGATAAAGAAGTTTGTTTGGACATTCGGAAGGTTTGAAGAGCCGATTAATAAGTGCTTCAATATGCAAGTAGCCTTCAGAAATAAATATGCTTTCACACTATGTCAAAAAAAGGAATTCACAACCATGCCTTACAATTAGCCTACAACGCTCAGCTGTCGTTTAGACTTGTGCAGCAGCTCTCAAACTGGCCTTGAGTTTAAATGTCTGTATTTCCACAGACTGCAGCCAAAAGGTGCTGATAAAAAAAAATGTTGTACTTGCTGGTGTAAAGCCTGCCGCCCCTTTCATCCCTCCTGGACACAACACAGATGGCCGACCATGAGAGTGGGCTGTTGTGGACTTTTAAGAGATGAACTATGGAGGTGAAAGGAGGAATATTCATGGATTTTATTGCTGGATCAATGATATGTGACATGTCAACCATGCCAAGACTACAACCTTCCTAACCACAAAGCTCAATTACTCACTTAACACACTTTGAGCTAAACCTCTGCCTCTTATTGAGGCTTTAACATTTGCACTGACTGACCTGTGAATCAACCATTCACCAAAAACACAGTTGTACCACTGGCAAATCACTGATGTGCTCATCCTAAGGGAAATGTGCCACTTCCAAACCAGCAGCAACAATGTTGAAAAGGTAACTTCAGAGTTCTTACAATGTTTAGGTTAAGATACGTTTGCATCACTTTCTTAGATTGAAACAATGCTCTAAATTTTGAAGCAATGCAGAGCTAATGTGCTGAACTGGGAAAGACCCTAACTGCCTAACTAGCCTGTTGTCCTCAGTTAGCGGCAGGGTGAGAATGGCGGGTCCAACGTGAGAATAAAAAAAAGCTATAATCCTCATGTCTAATTCTTTTCTAAAACTCTAACTTCTCTTGTAACACATATATAGTCGATAAACTACTCTCTCAGTTTGTGCGACTTGCCTGTCGTGCTCGGTGCGAAGCCGCCGTGCCGCGGAGCTGAGCAGGACGTGAGGGGAAACCGAGCTCCTGACAGCGGCTGCAGCAGCAACAGCAGCCGGCAGGAAGCTGCTTTTCACCGGCAGGCAGGAGGAGGAACAGCTGCCCCCTGCGCGCTCGGGGAAACACCGGCTCTGTCGCCATTTACAAAGTAGCCTGAAAAATAGTATAGTATTTAGGCTATAATTTAAATACTGTAATTTAAAATATATGATGATAGGCATAGTATTGTATTTTGCCAACATAGTAAAGCTAAAGGTTACAGACACAATGAGAGAGATCTTTTAATTTTGTGACAACGTCACATGAAAAATGTCTGAAGACCAATTTCTGTCAGCCTGTTGTTCATAAAAAAATGCTAATATTATAAATAATTATAACATAATAATTTAATATATTAGGTAGTTTGACGTAGGCCTATATGTTTTATTTAGCCTATCTGTGGCACTAAATAATTCTTCATGAGCCTAATTACTTGGCCATGTTACTTGAAACATAGCATGTTTTATCCTTTATTAGAGGATTAGCCTATTGTTATATTAGAATATTGGGTTGTAAATTTTCATAAATTTTTTTAATATGCATTTGAAGCGCTACACATATGAAAAGGTGAACAGCAGGTTAAAGACTATAAGCCCTGTTATTGAATTTTACGTCAGGTGATATTTGCATTTAATATCCCTCCGCCACACATCGGCCTGCCATATTGTAACTGTGACAGACAGGCTTAAAGGGCTGTAATTGCAATCGCATTGAACCCCAAAAGCTTTTATTGTCAGAGTATGATTAGACACACACACACACACACACACACACACACACACACACAGCTGTAACCAAGCTTATTTTAGACTTTGGATGTAGCCTATACTTTTATACATCTCCTGCAAAAATCACCACGGATCTGTAGGCTTACATTTAGGGCTCCATGCCTTTTAACCAGTGACGCTGCCTGATGGTGGTGATGGTGCTGGCTGTAGAGATGGTGAATTAGAGCAGGCATGCGCGCTCTGGTAGGTGAATGTGAGCCATTCAAATTTCCATATATGTCCTGTCACAAGGGACCCCCCCCCCCCTTCCTCCCATACCCCTTCAAACACACACACACATGCACCCACCCCCCCGCCTCCCTCCTTTCTTTGTTCCCCTCCGATGATTCCCTCTGAGCTCCCCACAGGACAGAGGGAAGCGAGAAACCACACCACTGCCACCCAGCGGCCGCGGAGGCGCATTTGACCGTGCGCGCGTACTCTTTGTTGTTAGTCCCAATCTCCGTGCATTTCTATCAGCGCGTATTTAAAAAAAAAAAAAAAAAAGCCGCCGGCGCCTTTTACAACTTTGCCACATTTTACAAGCATATTCATGCACAAGGCCGCTCTCTCCCGCCATTTTGCATTCAGTGTGTCGGCTCGACCCGGCCGCTGCTGCGCCGACACACCCAGGGGCCCTGTTGAAGTGTCCTTGAGCAAGACACTGACCCCATGCTGACCTCTGGGGG
>NC_060150.1:33210731-33314541 GCF_021292245.1 Micropterus dolomieu | reverse complement strand
GGGGGGGGGGTATTTTCGGAGGGATGCATCCGCACTTCTTCCTTTCACCACTATATCTGAGGGATTACTAATCAAAATGATCATATAAAGAGTAGCCTACAATATAGGCTCTGCATGACAACAATTTAATTAGCTCTATATATAGGCCTAGCCTAGTTAATGGGGTACTTAACAGGCAGACGTTAATTACAGATTCTATATGGCCCTGCTTTTTTCTGCAGGGCATCCTCTCTTGTCTGCGCCTTAAAATGGGATTAATCAATCATATTGTTGCACATTCAATTCAATCTGCTAATACAAACGGTTTCATATACCTTATTTATTTGTTTGTTTATTATGCTTGTATGTAATTTATTATTCCATAATTTGTGATGTATGTAGGCAGTTCAGAAGAAGTGCTCTTAGAAACAGAACATTCCAGGAAATAGGATGATCAGTAAAATACATAATTTCAACGTCATAAAAACAGCACAGTGCGTTCGTGTGAAGGGAAGGGAAGGAGGGGATGGGAGATTTTTTTCCAATAGGGGGCAGAATCACTCTGCAAAAAAAAATAATCTCTCTCTCATTCTCTCACTCTTTCTCATTGTCCCTTTCTGCATCGCGTGCGCACAAATGCACGCACTCAGAAGCGCAGACATGCACACTGCCAATGCTTTAGGATCTGTTGTTTTCACCTCCTACCGGCTGCCTTGAAAATGACCTTTAAATAGCCTTATACTAATTTGAGCTCGGTGTGTGTGCTGTTTGTTTAACAAATCAACTTTTGAGCCAGATCAGAGAAGTTCACTTCCAGGGTGTCTCGTCTATTTTAGCAAATGAAGCAGAAGGTTGCTGGGACCCCAACACCTAAAACGTTAAACAGGTTAAACAGACTTGATGCTTATCAAAGTGCAAAAGCAAGTTGTCTTTCCTCGGGAGAGCTGACATTAAGTTCTCCTCTAAGATTACTGGAATTAGTTTAAACTTAAAATAATAACCACATTTTTTTTGTCTCCTAGGGGCCTCATGGTTACATCGAGGTCCTGACCCCGGAGCTGGTTGCTTGGGAGTTGTGGTTTCATGCTCTTTCATGCTTATAGCTAAATCACAGAATGAAACCGTTAACATTAGTTAACTGAGTTAATATTTTGCCACATGCCATTTATTTCTCCCACGTCTGAGTGTAATTTATAAATTGTTCACGTAATAAATAGCCTATTAAATGCATATTTCAAGTAAAGACTTGATCTTGCACTTCCAAAACAAATTTTAGATTATAAAAAGACCAAAACATGCCTCTGAAAATCTCTTTTGCTTCACTAACAGCCATCTTTGGGTGCAACCAGAAAGAAAACATTTTCTAGGTTAAACCCTTTAGTTTAACAGACATTTCGACCCTCAGACAAACAAAGTCAATCAGCTTCCTGTTTATTTAAAATGGAGCAGCCGCTGCTCGAAGATAAAAGGTATATTTGTTGAATTTTCAGGCTTTGCAGTCACAAGCTGGACCGAGGTTTTTGGACCATTTTGTCCTTTTGTGTCTCTCAGAGATGGCGATATGGACAGCATGATGATTAGAGTCACTATCTGCCATAGTTCTTCTTTTATATATTTAACAATAGGCTACGTTGTTGCTGAACATATGTGATAGGCTATCTATAAGTAATCTGCGGGGGGGGGGGGGCTTCCTATTGGCGACGCCACCCAGTGGGGGGCGCCAAAATTGATTTTTTATTTTTATTTTGACATGGAAAAAAAAAAAGACATCTGATATTTGTGTTGATTAGGCTACTTATTAGCTCAAGTTATTGTATGTAACGTGCGCATGCAGTACATTTACCGTAGCCTACATGTAGACTATAAAAAATAATGAATAGTTTTGATTCAAACGATTTTGGGGGTAGCTGTTTTTATACATTTTTTTAGAAAATTATTTGTATGTACAACGTCCATCCATATCAGGTAAAATAGATCATTGTAGGTTATGATTAGGCAACAATTAAAACACATTTTTATTAATCTCTTTATTTGCAAATGGCCATAATTTGTAGGAGAAAGTTCTTTTAGCAAACCCTTTACAGTCCCTGTGCACTCTTCTTCTAAGGAAAATAACTTTTTTTCTCTGGAAGTCAGGTTCTTCCTTCAGACAGACAAACTGAGAAAGTCATCATTTCCACATCACAAAACTGTGGCATGTGAATCTACTAGCACCATGATTATTTGCATATTGTAGGCAACAGCAGCCACTTGCTAAAAAAATGTAACAAGAGAACAATTAAATATCACCATTGTCTTATTTACTTGAACGTGCTGAAAGTTACTGCAATGTACAACGTAGACTATATCTCAGCCATGTGTCACCAATCCTAAACGTGATTTGGGGGATCGTTAAAGGCATTTAGCAGTTTTACTGTAGCTGTCTTGTCAGTGTAAAATGAGCACAGCTCAGGCATCTTCGGGACTCATAGAAACCTGAACCAAGAACTTAGCTTATAACAAACTGTAAACTGTAGATGCGGCTGCAGCCTTCATGGCACAAGAATATAATAAAGGTTAAGGTGGGTCACCTCTGGGATCGCCGGGAAAAGGCAATTAATCTACATGTAGGCCTAACTTCTTCTCATAGAAGGAGAAATGTTACAGGGTGGACATTGCAGTAGCCAGACACACAATAGTGGTCAATTACAGCCTTTTAAATAGTGTTGTATACACGTGCTCTGCAGGTCGTGAACCTTTTGGACCCTTCATGTTACATATGAATCCATTCACGCTCTGAAATGACTGATTCTTTGGTAAAATTCCGTTGGATTTACTGTTATCATATAGGCTAAAGCTGAAAAAGAGGAAAACAAGCCACAGTCCGCAGAAACAGGCCTCGACTCGTCAATTTATTTTACAAATCCTCACTCAATCCAGAGATATGGCATTTATTCTATTGATATGTTGCCCTGATGTTTTTGGAAATAAAAAAAACCTGGCAAGCACAAAATAAAAGATAAAAATGTAACAATCTGTCAATGACCGTCGTTGCAATAAACTGAACATGCATACACAACCAGTCCTATTAAAACAGTCTGTTCAAACCAGTAAGTGTTCCACTGTTAATACATCTCCGTCTTACAAGCTGGTTTTGAAAAAGTGTTCCCATGTTGTTGTCAATGCACACATTTCCCAAGGTCATATTACCGCAGCGTCCTCTTAAAGGGGATGTTTCCAGTTTTGTCATTGTTGGTATATAAAGACATTTAGTGGAGGGAAATAATAGCTTAGACCAAAGTGATTGTTCGATTGTTTTCACCTTCAGTCAACCAAGGATTAATAACAACGCAGAAAAGCTGAATAAAATAAAACAGAATAGATTTTTAATAGATATGCAGATCAGCGTGCCTTTTTAGTTTTTTCGCGGGGGGGGGGGAACAAAACGTTATTCAAACAACATCTGTCAGCCTACAGCAGAAGCTGTCCATCATTTTTCATATCATTAGACCTGTGAAGATCATTAGGCTATAGGATGTACAGCTCAGCTGAATGAAACTTTATCAAACATTTCCGGGTTTTGCAAAGGTCTTACAACTGAAGCTTATCCAGTTATCACATCAAAATGGAGACATCAGCGCATGTTTAACTTCTATTTAACACCTTTGATAGTTTTCAAAGTTTCCTATTGCCTGCAAGAGGTCAAAGGTTAACAGACTAATATTTGGACAGATCATGCATGTCTCAACAAAACCGAGATTTTTGTAGGATCTCTTTGTACACCTTTGTCAAAATACTAAAGCCTACATAAAGATGTAAAAAGAAGTGTCTTCATAATGGTGGCAAATATGATACAGGATCAGCTGCCCGATTTCCCCTCTGACAATGGAAGAATGTGTTGTTGAACAGAGGCAACACAATAAGGAAAAGGAAACGTTGACCTGTGATCAGTTGAACAGATTAAGCTGAGGGTGATATTGAAAAATAAGTTAAACTTGTAGAAACAGATATTGGGGTAACTGTATATAGCCTAGAAAGTGTTCATTTGTGTGGTTGTATTGCTTTTAATACATCCTTATTCACATAGTCAGTTATCAGTTATATTTCTTAGCACTTTTATTTTGAAGGAATTAAATAAACCTTTTGAGAAACTAATAGGTAGATTTCATTAATATATGATACTGCAGCATATGACCATATACAATATGTTTGAAATGGAGACATGCAAATCAATTTTGACATCATGCTCATGACGCAGGGGGAAAATAATGATGTAACATGAGGGAGACTTGGCGACGACGGGATGCACATCGCGATGAGAGACACAGGCTACATTGGAGGCAAAACGAAACAGCAGGGAGAGAGTGAAGGCTAATCTATTTCACAACCCGACATGGAGCCGAAATGGACTTTGGACAAAGCGCGAAGTCAGAGGTCACTCCGATAGCTGCTGCGTGTGTGGCCGTGCCACACATCGGCAATCCTCCTCATTACTGAACGACAGGCTGACGACGTTCTCAGTAAGAGGATATGATGCAGCAGCCTAAAATTAGTATTGCACTTTATAAAAAGCAGTGCATGCCGCAGCGACAGGCAACATTTGAAAACAATAAATACCCCCCCCCCCCCACACACACACACACACACACGAGTTTAACCCGAGAACTGCTGCAATAAAATGTTCAAGAACTGCGCAGAAGCTCATAATGCCAGATTTAATAGACACGTGGGGATCTTAACTGCGCTGAAGAGTTACAGTGTAAACATGAAAGTGTAAATGAAAAATAAAAGAAGCAAATATTGCAGAAACATTTGCCTCAAAGGGGAGATTTCTTTGGACACTGCTCCTCTGAAATATGCACTTCTTTGGGTATTTCTCTAAAGAGAAATATAGTGGCCATGTACGCCACACGATGACCTAAATGTTTGTTGTGATTTTTGTTCTGATAGTTTGGGGAAGCTTTGCATCACAGTGAAGAGCACTTTGCACTGCTATAGCATGCAGTCCTACTTTTAATAATACACTTTTTTATGCAAAAGTGAATTTCCTTTCTCTACAGAGTTAATTGTCATGAGTCTAGACTGCATCGCACACTGATTACACATGTTTTAGCTGACATAATGGAAATTTAAAAGTGACCCACTCTGCTCACTAAAACTCCACCTCATGACTGCCTCAGGAAGTTCCCCAAATGAAAAACCACAAATGCAGATGAATAAAACAGAATCATATCAACATGGCGACAGAGTTAAATTGTAACAGCCATGGAAACATGATCAGTGCAGCAAAACTGCAAAGGCCGTGCTTTGGTGATTAAAAGGGCTTGTGCTGACTTCACTTTAGACAAGGCAAAACATCGTTAAAATAAATAATTAATATATATATATAGGCTATATTTACAAGTTGTGCATCTTATCAACTGTCTTTATAATCCCTTATCTCCAGGGAAAACTAATAAGGCACATTAAGTTTGTTTTCTTCAGGGTACTCAATGAAAAGAGGAAATAATATCAACATGATGACTGAGTTCACCTGTAACAGGTTTCAGTAGACACACAGCTGTATAACCACAAAACTGACTCAAACTGTATAGACAATGCTTTTGAAATTAAACTGTAAAGTGTACAGTACAGTGGGTGTTCAAAATGAATACCTTGTATCAGTTTCACTTCATCTCATATGATGTGTTTTAACAGAAGAAACCATTGAGGGATGTTGGCTATTGCCTGGTTCTAGCTACTCAGTGTGCTTAAGCAAAGATTGTCCCTGGGTTTACCCTCAGTGTGTCTCGGTAATGACAATGCTCAACAGCCCATAAACCAAATATTATTTTATAGGATAAAACTGGCTGCTACCTGTGTGAATATAGCCTACTTGTGTGGGTAAAACCTGTCAGTCTGTGAAGAATATGTATGTTCCAGTTAACTTAAATATACAGATAAGATAAAAAAAAGTAGCATATCTCTCATTTACTTGAACCTGGATGTTCCTAATAACCTAATTTTTAACATAAACATGCCGTTTCTGTTTTAGGCTATTTGTTTGCTTTTTCAAACTCCAGTGCACAAGTTCGTCTTTAGCCTCTATGGTGCGCTTATAGGACGAGGGAAACATCGCAATAAGAAAACCACTAGGCTACATGCGAGAAGCTCCCCAACATTCTAGCTACTTGACGATCCCCCAGTGATTTGTCGTCATTTGCCAGCTCCAGCTTCGGGTATTATCGCTCAGCCCTCTGCTTCTCCGCACTCTGCGCGCATCAGCTGATCCGTCACGTGGTCTGGCGTCGTGGGTGAAGGTTTGCAAAATGGAGTTGTCTGAGTCTGTGCAGAGAGGACTACAGTCTCTCGCCGACGCGTCCGCCTTCGACCAGAGCAGCTTCCCGGTGCTGGTGGACGTGTCTTTCCGGAGTCTGCTCTCCTCTCACGCCGACCCTGCAGTCCTCGGTGAGCCGCTGCTGCTCTCCTCCACCGCCGCTTTTGTCTTCCTGCCGCTGCTTCCGGTTTCTCTCCGTGTGGATGTGTGGAGGAGTTGCCTTGATGTTTGTAGTTTAATACGGCGCTGCTGCGTGCCTCTGTTGCTCTAAACCGGTTCCCCCGTGTTTATATTACAATCTTTAATGAGGCGAAGTGGTTGATCAGCAGACAGTGGCGCTGGGCTACAGCAACCTTAGCCTTCTCTGCTGCCTGCTTTACATTCAGCAGCAGTCACACAATCACACGGCCACTCGGGGTGCCTTTTGTCATTTAAACTGCCACCAAGTCTATTCAGCATGTTAGAAAGACTGTTAGGCTATTTTAATCACCATTAGTCAAAACTAATCATGGATACACATCCGATTGTTCGCTTTAATCGATCAAAGCAGATCTGAAACCAGCAGTCCTCTGTGTAGCCTATTGCTAATTTTGCTCTGGATAGGCTAAATATACCTAAATGATGCGAAATGACAGCAGCAACCTCGTGCAATAGGTAGCCTACAGCTCCTGCACGACTGCTTCGCTTGTTTTCACAAACCATGTGTTGTCCAACTCTGTGCAGCATTCCGCCTCTGTTTTTAATAGCAGAATTATTTAGAAAGTGAAATGTTCACCAAGTAAACAAACAAAGACCCCTGGCTGATGCAGCTGAGGGGCCCATTCGCATGCAAATCATCATTGATTCCCATTCTACTCGTCAATCTGGAGAGCACGAGTATGGCTATGGATCGGAAATCTACATCATCTAAAGCAATCATACGCGCCTGTTACGTCCATAGAGAATAAAGGATTCGTGGTCAACCTGCAGAGTGGCATCCTCATGCCGTGTTTTTTTTTTTTTGTTTTTTTTTTTTTGTGGTTGCAGATCATCCCGAGCTGAAGCAGATCGACCAGATCTTGCTCAAACAAAGTCACACTGCAGCGACCACCTTCATACTGGAGGCGGTCAAACAAAATGCCGACAAGTCGACGATAAGGTAGGCTAAGCGCCATCTGACATAAGGTTTCCTGTAACATCACGTTACTTCCAGCTACACACGCTCGAGGCGAATTTATAAAAATAGTTGTCTGTTTATGGCTATGAAAATTGTGCTCGTATCGCACAGCGTGACAGGAAATATGTTCCTCTAGTGCATGTTTTTTGCACGCTTCTAACCTGTAATAAACATGCAACACTATGTGACCAGCTGATTGCATCTCCCTATAGAGACCAGGAACCTGTCAGAGATTACAGCAATCAATTAAATGAATTAGGCCTAGATAAACTATGTGGAAATATTGTATTATTTACTGTAAAACTACAAGTAAATGGGTATAAAACAGCATAGTCTGGGTTTAAGATGTAATTCGCAGGGTTGTTATTGAAATGTTTAAATTAGCCATGCTTTTGTTTTGCTCTGAACGTGTGTCCCAGATATGTAACTAACAGCAATAGATAAACAAAGAATTTACATGATCAACTTTTAAAATGAATGTGCCTGCACGTTTTATGGAACAGCAATTGGATGGAAATCAGTTAAAGTAATTTGTACTGTGGTTACATTTGAAATATCTGAATGGATCTAAAATACAGTTTAAGTGTCACAATTGTCTGTCTGCATTGCTTTTTTTGTCATTGTCTGGTGTTTATAATTAGAGAAGGGAATGTGGTATAGGCTTATCATTATCAGAGTTGGGTGTTAAGGATATAACAGAGCAACAGTCAAGTACTGTAGGTGTGCATGTGTGTGATCATCCAACAAACAAGCACCAGTGTAATTCCTTAGGCTTCTTTTACTCCTTTAAAAAATGTCTCTACATTCTGCATCACAAATGTGATTACAAACACGTGTAAACATGTCCAAAAATATGAAACCTTGACAGTTTTAAAAAGACTGTAAAGTAAACGCAGTTTTGTGAAATCTACTGCTAATCAAAGTGTTTGTTTTGTTCTTACAGCTCCTCCCTTGACGAACTCACATTCAGTGCAGAGAGAATAGAAATATTCTATAGCACATATCAGGTGCCAGTTCAAACACTGTTGCATTTATTAAATCTGATGTTTTTTTTTCCCTTCTAACTGCGGCTGACTTGCCTGTAACTCGTCGATGCATGCTCTGCTTTACAGAAACATAAAAAAGAACTGGAGCGTTTGTTAGCAAGGTAAGCCTGAGCGCTGTCAGCGGGGAAGAACTTTGAGGATGTTCCTAGTTAAAAAGTTCAACCAGACTGATCATGTCCCCAAGATGAAACTGGAACTTAAATTAGATTTTTTTTCAAGCTGCAGAATTATTTGTTTGTATTATCTGATCGACTTTGCTCATCCATGGGAACAAACTGAAAAATAAAATCGACTCAACATCACCAAGAATGATACCAGATGTGTCCACGTTAATACAGTTTTGATACAGCCTTAAAGTATCGGATTGGCTTTACCCAAATCGAGGGAAGAGCACGCAAGTTGTTGCTGCAGCCCTCTGAGGTCTTTTGCGTGTCAGGACTAAAAGGTCAAGCAGTGTGATTAATTGCAATGTAAATGCTGCTTTATGACGCGCCATAAACTAACGATCTTTGTGAATTAGAAACACGGAAAGTCTTTTAATCCCACACACACAAAAAAGTATGATATACAAAACTTTGGGATATGTGCGGGTAAATAGCCCGAAGTGGCATTTATTGAATATTGAATATTGAATTCTTCAGAGAGTTGGTAAAAAATGATCACAGGAACAGCTACACATTTCTGCTTTTTTTTTTTTCTCCTTGACTTGATCCTGATTGCCCACAGCGACAGGACCGTTAAATTAATGCTGGTTTATAAAGGCACAGCTGCCTGAGTCGCTGCTTATTTTATATTTATTGCCTATAATCTCTCCCTTGATCAAGATTACAGATTACACAATGTCTTTTCTGCCATCCTCTTCTAGCATAGGAAAGTCTCTGCCTCAGATTAACGACGTTTCATGGCGTCTGCAATACCACATGAAGGTAGGCTACATGAGACGTGGAAGTTTTGTCTTTGTGTTGCACAGTGTCTTGCGTCAAACTAAAATGTGCCCCCCCCCCCAACAGAACGGACAGGTCGATAAGGTCAACGAGCCTTTCTACTCCATTTCATTGAACACTGAGGTAAGATTCGGACACGTTTTGATGTCACTACTTGCATGCATTTTCCTGGATGCGGCGCCTTTCCGTGCGTAAAACAATGCTCATGTTTGTTCCTTCTTTTTGTTAGAATGAAGGATCATCGGAAGATATCAACTTCACCTGCACCATGGAGCAGCTACAGGTAGAAGGAGTTGCTGTGGTGCCTTTTTATCGACGTCAATTAGCTCCCAATCCGTCATTTTTATTCCAGAGACAGACCACCTGCAGTTAGCCTTCGTCATAACGAGCTATTATCACCACATTCATCGACAATGAAAGAGGTCGTGTCATTGCTTTAGGGTAGCCTACTTTCCTCTTTAAACTGGGCAACATCCGCAGAAAAATACACGTGTTAAATTGTATCATTATATCCGACATAATAAATGAAGTGACTTTCTGCACATGAAATGGATTTCCATTGCTGCAGCTAAGCCAATCCTTAAATATAAAATAAACAGAAGCGGATAGATTGTGTTGATGATGTATTAAGTTGACCTAATATTTTAAAAAGTATTATATGGACGTGTCGTCAATAAAGCCTTTATAAGATGATTATTATAGATGTATATAAGATGATATTGGGACATACAGTCTAAAGTACTAATTCAATTTCATTCCTAATTAAAACAGTAAAATCCATAGCCTGAATGTTATTTCTTCAGTTGATATTTGAGGTCATAGTTCCGCCGGACTTTTTTTTTTTTTTTTTTTTATCCCTATTGAAAGTGATCAATGGCTTGTTTGCAGGATTTGGTGGGAAAGCTCAAAGACGCTGCCAAGAGTGTGGAGAAAGCCAGTCAGATGTGATGCCGGTGTCCAGTTTCCTCGCCTCTCCCGCAGCACAAAGCACTGAACTTCAGCGGTTTCCAGCGGCATTGCTCACCTCTTTGTAGCTTCTTTTGTACCTTGAGATTGACGTGACACGTTTACGCACACGAGACAATTATCATTCCAACTTGTGTTTCAATAAAACAGAGAAATAAAAACCCCACCTCATTCTTTGAATCATTTTATGGCTCGGCAAAGCCTACTCACACTGATCCAGATATGTTGCTCGTCTTTGAAGGGAATTTCAATTTAGTGGGAGGAAATATATTTAATAAATACTGTTGATGCCATTGTCATATTGTAGGTTTTGTCTGAAACATTTAGGTTGAATATGGAGCCGGTGAAGTAACTGCATGTGCTCTTCCAACCCTTACCAGCCTGATTAGTATTTTTGCCATAGTTGCATGACAGTAGTGTATTTTGTTTCCGGCAGCATTTGTTGCAACAAGAGGCTCAGCCCAGCTTCTTCTGGAGGACCCGGGCTGGTGGAAGCTATTTATGAAAGACTACTAGCAGCGATCCAGCGATTTTTTTTTGTCTAAATTTCTCTGAGATTTCTGGTCCCCTTTTAGGCTTTCTAAAGCGTTCTGCATCCACCTCAGCCGAAAGTTCAAAGCTCTTCAGCTGAAGCACCACGGCGGGTCAGATTCCATAAACATCCGAGATGCCTTTACTTTCTGCGGCGCTGACTGAAGGATAAAAACTCCAATTCATCAAGTTTTTTTTTTAGATATCATGACAGCATGTGACAAAGGTTTGACACCAGAGCCATTCGTCACGTTTTAACCAAGTGCGTGGGTTTTTGAAGCAACGCTTAACGGAGATCAATAAGGTAGCCTATAGCTGTGTGGTGCTCCGATTGACTGCGTGTTCTAGTGAGGGCTATAAAGCATTTTGACGGCCAAAACGACACGAACGTGCGTGAGTGCCTGTGCTTCAGTTATTTTTAACATCAAAGAGACGAGGGCACACCATCAGTAGCCTGCTTTCTATAGACGCCCCTATGATCAAAGTGCCATTTGAGCAAAGTATGCACATTAGTTCACGGGTTCTACCCTTTTGTGGTGAAAAGCGTATTAAACTGTATGAATGTGCATTATGGGTTATTTAAAATCATGCGTCATACATAAGTAAAACCAGAATACACCGACAGTAATTTTCTATGCGCCCTTAAGCTGGTGCCTGGTGACATTTCAGCTCAAGTAGAGAACAAACTGCTGAGTTGTTTATGAGATTTGTGTTTAAAAAGCTATTAGAATGTACGTGTGTGTGTTTTATGTTATTTTTTTAATCATGCGTAGTAGATTAAGAGAACAGCATACACCGACAGTAATTCCTAGGCACCCTTAAGCAACGAGACCACGTGACCAAAGCGGGGCGGTCGAACTACAAGCCATTTTGGGGACGGTGTCAGTTTCCACAGAGCACACACACACTGCTGCATTTTACTGGGGGCGAAGCGGATATTTTGGAGGCAAAGTTGTCGGTGCCGAAGTGGGAGCCTTCCCGAGCCGAAGCCGGACGACTGGTATCTCTTGAAGCCGCGGATCGGATACGCACACGGCGCGCAGGCGGCGAGGAAGAGAGGAGTTTCATTCGCACATCTGAAATGCGCTCCGGTCCGCCGTGCGCTCTCCGCCACTGACAGCGTCTGCAGCCTGCTTCAAGATGGCGGCTCGACTCCTATTCATTTTCTGCTGATCGCCTCCCAACTTTCATTGTCTATTCGCCTGAAGACCCACCGATTTCCAGCCGAGCCTCCAGGTATGCCTTATTCGATATCGTCTCTAACTAACGGGGGCAGAAGGCGAGGTTTGGGGTCGGTGCTTTTGTGTATTTCTACGCGCTGATCCAGCGGTGGATGTGGAGCTTTCAACGGTGGCTGCAGCGATCACCGACGTGGAGCTCCGTGTGCGTCTGCACACCACTTTTTTTTCGGGGGGCTAAAAGATGTTCCCTGTTCGGCCACAAAGAGGAATTAAGATCCTCACGCAGCCGGTGTTGCATTATCTAGCATTCAGCAACCTGTCTGTATAAGTTGACCGCGTTTGGGGTTTGCCTTGTGTCGTTTGGATTTATGTAAAGTGGGAGATCTCGGGCGAACCAGGCTGTGTTGGCTGAGATGTTAACAGCAGCAAGTGCTCCAAACGGTCCTTGTGTGCCCATATTTCCATCCAGCGTCATTATTTTATAGAGTCGGGGTGTTTGGAGTGTTGTGAACTGGGCGTGATGTTGGTTTAGGGCGTATGTTACCATATGTGGGATTTATTAACTTAACTTGGATTGCTCCCGTCAACGTGACAAGGAGGCAAACCATTTCAACTGTGCATAAATGTTTCATGATTGCTGCTCGGTAAACACTGGACCATCGGTGATCGCGCACTGTGGTTGTTTATCTCCTGGTGTATGATTATCTTTAATTAAAAGGGTAGTTGTGTTTTTGAGAAATTAAAAAAAAATGTGGGCGACACGTCGGCCAAGATACAAAAGCCTGGTTGTGTCTCGCAAGCAGCCAAAGTATCTGTACAATGTAGCCTATCTTTCATATCTGCTCTGGCCAGCATAGACTGTTTGTTTGTTGACATTTAAGCACATAGATTTCCATATTTTCACCTTCACACGTAAATGCTCGCGCACTATGTGGCTCTGAATCTGGTGATGAAGGACAGACAGACACGAGCCAGGTCTTCTGCCTCTCGGGGGTGTGTGGGGGATAAAAAAATTATCATTTTGCTTATGAATGCTGGTGGAGACCCTGTGTGTGCTTAATTGGTTAAAATAAATGTATTTCCCCCCTCTCGGATTTGCAGGATGACAGCCTCACGGGTCTGTGGGTATAGACGTGACAATGTAGCCTAACATACTGGATAGTTTACAGTGCGCTGTGAGCACAATTTAACACACCAAATGAAAGTGCTTCTTGTTTATACTGACCTGAATACGTTTCAGCCATGTGGTCAATTAGGAATCTCCAGTTAGGCCTATTTATTTCAAGATTTTCTGAATTGACTGACAGCGATTAATATGAGGACTTGTTTTGTCCCGTTGCCGATTTTAATTGGGTTATTTCCAGCTGCTGTTGATTTACGTGTAAGGGGGACCTTAAAAGGAGCAACTGGTCTGAGCAAGAACCTAGGGGAAATCTCTTCATTTGTTGTTGCTTTATTGAGAGAATTAAAGGTTCAGTAGCTTCTGAATTAATTGGCCGACCTCATAATTAAACCTGTCTGAATATATGAGGTAGGCTACATATAGCCTACCTCAGTCAATGTTGTATTCAAAACTGAATCCTTAATGAGAGTCTTGAACAGGATTTAGTCTATAGCCTATCCTAGATTTGTGCTCCAGCCATTTAGCAGCATTCGTTCCCAGTGTGAATGAACTCATGCGCTTTTGGATTTCTGGAGTGACTGACTTGAAGTCTCAAAGTGTGCATGCAGCTCCTGCAGGACAGAGTGAGAGCAGTTGTCCAAACACAAGTCAATCGATTAATAATGGCGCAACAGGCTCCCTGCTTATAGGCTATGTAGACATTATCCATCATGATCCATGTGTTGGGCATCCTTTGAAAATGAGTCGCTGTCTAAACGTCCCTGCAGTGGTCCGTTCAGAGACGGCCAGGAGAGGTCGGCTGGAGCATTGGAACCGGCCGGGGACTCGGGCACGGTGCCGACTGTGGCTCCGTAAAGTAACGGGGTGGGTTCGAGGCTGGACAGGCTGGCTGTCATCCAGTGTTTAAAGAGGGTTCCCTCCTCATGTCCAGTCTGTAAGCTACACGAAGACTTTTTAATGGGTGTTTTTGTTTTTTCAAATGACAGTAAAGGGCGCCCAGAGAGTCCTCATAGCAACGCTTTTATTATTAAGCGCCGACAAGTGTGTCTTATGGCTCGTAAATACTGGATTAAATGGGAAACGATGGTAGACTACTTTGGCATTGGAGAACTTATTTCACCGTTTGTGTTTATGCGTTTATAAACTTAAATGACCATTGGCGCAAAGTATAGACACTGTTGAGGTTTAATAGAGGGGCGGTGTGTGTTACTTTAGTTGATAATATGGATTGTATGAGCCCAATGTGCGCTTCAGCGCAGCCGCTGCTGTCTGGCCATGTTGGTGCTGCACGGTGCTGATTATCGCGCACACGCCGTGAAAAAACACGGCGCAAAGAGAGCCACAGTAAAGCCGAGCTTATTCTCCGAGTGGGACACTTATTTCTCCTCCTTGTAGTCCGTAAAGATTTGGGAAGCTCGTGTAAACGCCCCTGATACTGGTTTTATTTGCCCCGTTTGAAGGAAACCCCGCAGCCCGCTGTAACGACACGGGATTTTTCCCCCTCTACAAAATGGCAGCCGTGCTGTCGGCAGCCTGGCAGTCCAGCGGCTGTCTGTGTGCGCGGAGGGACGGGGAGCCTCCGGTCCCTCCTTGTTCCCGCTCTGGTCACCGGCAGCTCGCTGTGCTGTTGTTTTGGTTGGAGATGCTGGCTTGTTCTGGTGACTGGCGAGCAGCCATGTGGGCTAAAAAAGCAAAAGGAGTTGCCATAGAAACGCTCAGGTTTCCCCCATAGCCTGTGTGGCACACCTGACGCAGTGAATGGGTGTCTCCTATCATTCCCCTTTCACCCACACTCACCCCGGGGCGCCACAGATCGCGCACCTAATATTATTTCCCAGACGAATTTCTCCGTTTGGATCTGGTTCTAAAGAGGTGTCAAAAACTAATTATTTACATTTTTTATTGAGAGAGAGAGAGAGAGAAGCTGCAGATGCATATGTTTTGTTTTATAATCGTTAGTCTATTGTCTATCTTGCTCTGAACTGTCTCGACGTTTGCTTCTATAATTTAAAACTAGTAGCACCCATCCCCTACTTTGCAGAATATCTCAGGATTTGTTAAACCCGGTGTTTGCTGTGCCCCTTTTTTTTTGTCTATTTTTTTTTTTTTTTGGATCTGATGAATCTTTTTTGTTGTTGATGGAAGCTCGTTTATGGCTGGACCTGCGCTCCTCTGACGTCGCCATGTGTTTTAAACGCTGCAGATTTAAAATGAAGTGAGGGAGAGGAGCTTTATCGATCGCCCAGTGGAAATGATTGATTTATGATTATTCACTGTGCCTCGGTCAGGTGACTCTGTGGCGCTATCAATCTGCCACCAAGCTCCTTCCCCTGTTGGTTTTTATTGGATTAGCATAAAACATGATGTTGCTTTAACGCAGTCAAACAAACAGCAGTCTCCCCCCCCCCCTCCAAATGGTCTGACCTGCGATGTCAAGGCGACCTGCAGCCCTCTGATGCCTCCACGCCTGCAGTGCATGCATTGTTTAGACTTTTTCTTTTTTCGCCCTGGCAGGATTGTTGTTCCTGTCTGTCAACATGCATCGGACGACCAGGATAAAGATCACTGAGCTCAACCCTCACCTCATGTGCGTCCTGTGCGGAGGATATTTCATAGACGCAACCACCATCATCGAATGTCTCCACTCATGTGAGCAAAATGACACTGAAACAATAGCTCTTTCGTTGTGTGTGTGTTTTCGGAGGTGTTAACATGAGACGTGAAAATATGTTGCAGCAAGTTATAGCCTACAGAAATCTGTCTGACATGTTTCCCTGCACATACACGTTGATTTTTTTTTTTTTTTTTTTTTTAACTGCTCAGAGCTGCAGCGTTAATGAGGAACTCTCAGGGCAACAACTCCTTATTAAACCAGCTTCAGCTTCACCAGCTCAGATTCAGGATATCCTTTCAGATGTCATCTAACATTAGCAGGGTTTTCTTCTTTCTTTTTTACTTCCCTGTGCAGTTTGCAAGATGTGCATTGTGCGCTACCTGGAAACCAGCAAATACTGTCCAATCTGTGATGTACAAGTGCATAAAACCAAGCCTCTGCTCAACATTAGGTGAGAACTGTGGTTACTGAATGTTCTGCCATATTCTGCATCTTATTATAATAAAATAGAGATATATAATTTTTTTTTTAGGCAAAGGAAGCCTTCTTTCATGGAGTAAACAAACTGTGTGTTTTGTGCCTCATCATGGGTTGAATTGATGCACCTCACTATGCTTTTTATGTTCTTTCTAATATATAAATATTTCATATTTATTCATTGGTAATACTATGCAGCTGCAACAATAGCTTGAACTGCCTTTGTTTCCTGTTTTCTTGCCCTTTTGTGGTTTTCCCCTTTGTTTCCATACTGAGCAGCTGGATCAGCCAGTAATTAGTTTTAAATATTTCGGCATAAGGGACGCTTGCATAATATATGTGAGATTTTCCACAGCCTTGAATGCCACTTAAAAATGTCTATTGAATGTCCTGTGTATTGCACACAGGCTGTATGTGTGCTTTAATGCAAGAAAAGAGTATTTAGGAGTGTTACAGCATAAGCATACTTCATCTGTCTTAATAGGAACGATTCACCATGTTTTTCTATTTTTGACTGCATTTGTTAAAAATCCCAGTATCTCAATGACTTGACTGAAATTTCGCTTCCTCTCTCAAGGTCTGACAAAACTCTACAGGACATTGTGTACAAGCTGGTCCCCGGTCTCTTCAAAAGTAAGACGGTAGAACCACCTCTGTAGCTTAACGTGGACTTATACTTTCGCTTTGCTTTCGCACACTTTCTCTGTAGCTTTGTTTTTCATTAGATGTTTTATCCGTAGTCAGCCAGCAGATCATATCTGCTGTTAGCATCATCTCATTTGGTTGTTTTTGTTACTTTGGAGATTGCTGCTTTTGTCTTGTGCTACACCGAATATGCTGTTGATCAAAGCTCTCAAAATATATCAGGCAAAACTCCACTTGTTTTCATTTATATCATGTACACTCCTATAAGGTAGCATGTGCTGGTAAAATGGAAGTTTGGCAGCTTCTGATGCACATCTAATTTTGCTGTAGCTTGTTAAAATAATTCATAATGGAATAAAATCAAATGTATTGATCAAATCATTTTGTGAATTTTTACATCCCTGCCACTATTCCAATGTCATTTATCCCATTGTGTTCAACAAACGTGGTCAGGTTTACTGCTGGAAATCACAAAGTTATTTCGAGTGTATTTCTGTGACAACTGAAAGTGAACAGACTTGTGATTGCTCGTCTTCCTGAATGTCCTCCAGATGAAATGAAGAGGAGGAGAGACTTTTATGCGGATCACCCTGTAGATGGTGAGAGAAAGCATGTGTATGAATTTACAATGTAGTAGTTTCTCTTTTTGTCACAGTGAAGAGAAACATGCATTTCAAGTTTTGGATGAAATGAAAGACTTGCTTTACACTCTGCTTCTTCCAAATTATATTTTTGATTCATCCATTTTTTATTAACTTAATTTTCTGTGTGTTTGTGGATTCTATAGCCTCTAATGGATCAAATGAGGATCGTGGTGAGGTGGCAGATGAGGACAAGAGAATTATTACAGATGATGAGATCATCAGCCTCTCTATTGAGTTTTTTGACCAGACCAGGTAGGCTTTGTTTGGTTGGTTTTGTTCCATTAATACTTTTGTCCCATTATTATTATTAATGCTAGATTTTATATGTATAAATCTTTGTTCTTAACAAAGTAGCAGTTTTCAGTATAAACTTAGTATTTAATTCAGTTACAGTGGCAAGAAATGTCATGTTTATATTATCATAATATGCTTAAGAAAACGCATGCATATTGGGTAACATGTGTTCCATCAGATTTTCTTTAGATATGGAAGATAGATGGATATAAAATACTGCATTATATATAAAGTGTGCACCCTTCCAAAATTCAGCTGTCCTGCTTCTGAAAAAACAAGGTCAATTATCCTCCACCTTTAGTTTCCTTCTGTCCAACATAATAAATATCCAGGGCACAACACTGCCCATTTCAGTTCTTAAAATCACTGATATCCTGCGGAAGGTCATTCAGAAAATGCATTTTCTTCAAGTTAAGAAATTGGCTTTTTTCCAATAATCATTATTGGATATCACTCATAGGCTCCTCTTTTTTTTGTGTGTGTGTGTGTGTGGGGGGGGGGCAATTAATGAATATTTAACATATCTATAATGTGTGTATGTAGTTTCAGCCATTAATTTATTTAATTGTATGTTTTGCAACTTGTCTCAGGCAGTGCCAACCTTCTTGGTTTTCTTGCAATACTATAGAAAGTTTTAAGGGCTGTTGACATGAGTGATAAGTTACTGTAGGTGTCAAATACAGTTTTAAAAAAAAGGAAAAGATCATACTTTTTGTGGCTGATTCTGTAAATCAACAGATGACCACAAAATTATAATTAAATATTTTTAGATTTTTAAATATCATGAGTTTTTATTGATCGTGATCAAATGTTATTTTAAGTATGTATGGTTTGGCACATGAATGACATAAATATCATAGAGTTGTAAAATTATTTATATTTTCTCTTTTGTCATTCTGTGCAGACTGGGAGGTGTAGTGGAAGACAAGCCGTCTAAAGATCAGGTATGGATTTCAGCCACATTATCTTCTCTGCCAACATTGTGTTTTTCTTGTTAGCATCCTTTGGAATAAAATAAGAATGAAACTTAGGCTACTGCAGAGTTTTAGGGAAGTAACTAATTAATATTCAGTTTGCCATCTCTGTTGTCAAATCTGTCCCAGGAAAAGAATTTGCTTTGCAACAACAATGTTTTGTTAACATTGTTTTTTCAAAGCAGGTTCTTTTCCTGCTTTTAAGGTAGACCAGTGTGTAATAATTTAGATGCTTAGTCACTCTTTATCAATATACGTCCATACAAATATATTGTCCTGTGTACAATTTTGGAATGCTTACTTGTTCTGCAGGTGGCTAACAAGAGGTATCTGCAGTGTCCAGCAGCCATGACAGTCATGCACCTGAGGAAGTTTCTGCGTAGCAAAATGGACATCCCAAGTACCTACCAGGTCATTTTCTGATTTATTTTTTTATTTTATATTTGATAAATATAGACAGGACATTTAAACTACTTTAAGGTGCAAGAGAATTGTGATATCATGATTCATATCTCAAAATCTTTAATTATTGCAGATATATTTACTGTTTTAAATTTATTAAAAATAAAAATGTACTGTCTTTTGTTTTTGGGTTTTCTTCAGGTTGAAGTCATGTATGAAGACGAACCTCTGAAAGATTACTACACGTTAATGGATATAGCATATATCTACACTTGGAGAAGAGTAAGAGATCTATTTGGGCAAAATAAACTTGATTTCAGTTGATTTATCCACAGCTGTGTTGTGTAACTAACATCACAAGTGTTCTTATTTTGCCTGATTAAATATATCAAAGTACTGATCATTTTAAGTCATTTACATTGTCAAATAAACTTTACTATCATCATGTCCTCTCATCAGCTGGAGCATACATTTAAACACACTGTGATTTAAGGTTAAAAAATAAATGCAGTGTGTAATTGCAGTAGTTAAGAGACAACCAGTGTTGATGTTGCAATTAGTGTATTTACATTTTACATTATTAATGAATAAATTGAAAATCATACATTTAGATTTTTTATTTGCACCAAGTATAGCTAAGTTGTACACTACACAGAAAAATTGGCTGTTTGTTAAATATGGGTTTCCACACCTTTTGTTGTAACTGGAGCAGACACTACTCTGGTCAGTTTAATATATTAATAAAAAGCAATATAATTATTTTAAAACAAAATACAGACTGACAGGAGGCTGTTGGATGGGGAAGAGTTGCATTTTCCAAATACTTCATTTGGCTTGTAGACCCACATGGGGGTTATTCCCTGAGGAACACAACTGACCTTCATTCATTTGATCCCTGTGCTTCATCTGTCCTTCAGAATATGTTTCACAGTTTCAAAATGTTTGGTTACATGCTATTTTAATTTGATGAAATTGCCACATTTTTACACAGAACTTTGTAAGTAGGCTGGTTCGAAACATGGAACCACATGGGAAGAACATGCAGGTTACACTTGTTTAATGTTTAGGTTATTACTTTCATGCATTTGGTTTTGATTCAGCTCTTATAATATTTTGTCATGTCTTTATTCGACCCTTCTCCACAGAATGGCCCTTTGCCGCTGAAGTACAGAGTCCGACCCAACTGTAAGAAGATGAAGGTGAGCCACGCGCAACAGGAAGGCCAGAACAGCGCGAGCAGATCCGGTCCCGAGAGCGACTCCGCCAGCGACAAAGCCGGGAGTCCCGCCGGGGCTCCTTCCACGTCTTCGTCGCTGCCCAGCCCCGGCACGCCTGCGCAGTCCCCGCACCCGCAGCTTCCGCACGGCCCAAATAACGTCAACGGGACCCCGGCCGCTGCCCCACCGACCCCCAGTCGCCCTTTCACGCAGTGCGGCGGCGGCGGCGGCGGCGGCGGCAAACCCCGGAAGGTTGCTCTGAACGGCTCGTCGACCTCCTCCGGATGACGTGGGGCTCCGGACTGAACCGGACCAGCCAACGCCAGACACCCGCTCAGCTAATAGGCCTACTGTTTTCATGCCAACGTAGTTCCATTGTGTAGACAATGTTATCTATCTTTTTCTCCGTTTGTTGTTATAAATATTATGGCATCATATGTAAGTTTAGCGGAACCAGAGACATTTCCAAAATAAAAGGAACGAGAAGGTCGGGTGGAGTGGGATTTTTATTTTTAAATATCGAAGCAGATTTTGATGTTGACAAAAAAAAGGAAAGTTGGAAACAGTTGGACAAGCATTTATCCCCTTTTTTAAAAGCTACATCTTTATTTTACAGAAGTGACTGAAGACTGATAGACTTTTATATTTTCTTTTCAAATGAAACGTGTTTTATCATGATTATTTCATGTGTGTTGGGATATTTTTGAAGCCGTCGAGTTTAAACATGCATGCTCATGATAACACTTTTTTCGGATTTTATTTCGTGAAAGCGGATTCTGCGTGTTTCCCCCCACAACTCTCATTGTGTCGGGTCTGTGGAAGTGTTTCAGGCATCGACTATTTTCAACGAAAGGAAAATATCTTTGTGTAGCGCTGCTTCACGAAAAAATGCCTATGGAGGAAAAACTTTAATATTGCCTTTTTACTGGAAAAAAAAACAGTTTCTTGTAGCTGCAGTGGAATCGGATTGCTTATGCTCCACGTCTTTAACATGGTATAGGCTAAGCAGTTTTTGGCGAATCCACATGTAAATAGAAACAAAATGCATATTTAATCAGCGATGATGTTATTCTCTTATTCCCCTTTCTTCTGAGGGAATGACTTGGGCTCCTGTTCAGCTCCATTTCATGCTCAATGACAGATGTTTTGATGTCTCAAATGTTGTGTTTTCCGTATTTGTATCGCTCGATTGTATGGACAACTTATTGTATTGTTACTGTTGCACAGTATAAAACATCTAAATAAAACATTTTACACTTAACTAAAGAAGTCAGCTGGGTTTTCTTTTTTTGACGGAAGGACACCAGTCAGTTTGGAGCTACGCGTTAAAACTAAACAAAGGAGTATTACAAATGGGCAAAACGTCATGTCCGTGTGAGTCAGCAGTGATAACACTGTTGAGGAGGGCAGCTCTGAGGAGATCTGGCCCGTCATCAAGTCGTGTTTCAGACCATAACCAATTAAGACGGAAGCCCTCTTTTGCTAGTTTTTTTTTGTATTGACTATTATCGCACGAGTAGCTAACTGGATTTGACTGGACTGAAATGCAGCAGTTTTTATGGAAAATGGAACTAAAGACTTAAGCTACATGAGGCAAAAACATTATTATTTTATATTGCACGATTACATTCCAGTGTAATTTTCAATCTCCAGCATTGTGAAACCGTCACCTTATTTTGGATGCTAAAAGTAGGCCTATTAATTTAAATTTCATAATGAACATTTATTATTTATTTTTTTTAAATGTTATTTCAATTTTTTTCCTCATCCTGAAATCGAATTAATTGTAAAACTGCAGGCTATATATATATATAAATAATAAATAAATACATAATATCTCACCCAGGAGGCTCAAAAATATTTTTCAATCAAATCGAGCTTTACAATTAAACCCGAATAAGTAAATCAGGCGGGCAGCAGGGCTTAAGAGTAGCCTAGCCTGTGTCATGCTGTAAACACGTGAAGGAAAGAACCACACTCGCTATCAGATAAGTGCTTGAATTTGACGTTTTATTTTATTTTAGCCTATTAGTGTTTCACAGAGCAGCGTCATTACCACACAACATGGTTATCCTATATACAGTACCTAGCGTAAAAAAATCGAAAATAGCCTATTGGTTATTCAGAATGATCAGTTCTTGATGGCTTACCCGAGTGATAATAAAGCTAATTTAGTTTAATGTGATAATTTGGCTATTCATCCGGTAATTTTTTTTTTTTTTTTTAAATAGCCTAGAGACCTCAATCGGAGCCGACAAAACTCATCTATGCATTTATGTGTAAAAAACAAGCAAACAAAAACCTAATCGCATAAACACAAAACTGAGCCCGATTGGGTTTAATATTTATTTTAAATTACTTACATTTTAAAATAGCCTATGTCTAAATAGGCCTAGTTGTTTCTGAAACTTTGTAAAAGATGTAGGCTACATGGGACATGGGAACAGGCTTTAAAATAAAATAAATTGGCACTCTGCCACCTGAATCGGCTCATCTAAAATCTCTTTCATTCACTTGGGTAACAAAACCAACATTATGCAAGGCTGTGTCTGTGTGCCCGATTGGACCTTTTTTGTCCATAGCCTAGGGTACTTTATTTTAAATTTTCTATTTGAATTGGCCTATGGTTTATTTTTTATTTATTTTTTATCTAAGTCCAACTTTTTTCGTCTTTGTTTGCTACGGCGGCTCAAATGTTTGGACCAGGCCCATCTCCGTCGCATTTTGTAATAGCAATGCATTTTTTTAGTCCATATTAGTCCCTTCTTATAAACGGAAAATAACAAGTCGAACCCCCTTCAGGCAGGCAGGTCATGTGAGGACACACTCCTGAGCAGGAAAGGCAGGCAAAAGTTAAAAAGAAGAGGGGGGAGACTCTTTCCTTTTGAAATGTTCCGCCACGCAGCGCAGCGTGAAATGAGCAGCATGTTCACTTCATCAGCCAATGGCCGCTTCGATTTCGCCACTCTGTTTTCCTTTGAATAAACGACGTTGTGAAAAGTAAACGCGACATGTCCGCGGCTGGTCTTTTAGCGGGAACTGAAGACGCCGTGGACAGAGACGAGGAAGCGACACAGAGCTCTCACACTCGACATATTTCCGGGAAGCAAAAAAAAAACAAACCCATGCGAGGTGAGAGTGACTCCTCTCGGCTCTAGACGATCTTCCTCTCGACTCTAGTCGACCTTCATCGGAAACAGCCGAACGTTCTGCTTCCCGTCTGTTGCCACGACAACACTTAACAACACCACCTGAAATCCAAACCTGGACACGGCCAAGAGCAAAAACGCTATACTGAATCCTGCGGTAAATTCACGGTGCTTTCTGGGGAGATAACCCGTGTGAAAATAAATCCTTCCCCAGGGCAACAATGAGCCAACGACAGATCATTCAAGGTGAGACTTGCGAGCTGTTCTGTTCACAAGATTCACCTCAGTGGCTAAACTTTCTTCATGTTTGTTTTGGTGCTTTGCAGTTTTTGAGCAGTATCAGAAATCAAGGATGCAGTTTGTGCAAACTGTCGCTGATCTGGCAGCCAGGCCCCAAAACATAGACATCCTTCACAGTGCTGGTAAGAAACAAGGTTTTCATAAGACTGTGTTAGCTTCAGTTGCTAATATATCCCCAGTGTTTAGTTGTTCATCTCCTCTCCTGTCCTGCAGGTGTGATGTCAATGCTGCGTCCCCTGATGCTGGACGTGGTCCCCGGCATCCAGCAGACGGCAGCTTTGGCTCTGGGCCGCCTGGCAGACCACAGCGATGACCTGGCCGAGGCAGTGGTGAAGGAAGACATCCTGCCCCAACTGGTCCACTCTTTGGCCTCACACAATGTCAGTGCCTCATCATTTGGCTTTTCTACAGAGTGTGCAGTACTCAGTCTCTGCCCTCTAGAGGCTGGTGTGTGTGTGTGTGTGTGTGTGTGTGTGTGTGTGTGTGTGTGTGTGTGTGTGCGTGCGTGTGTGCGTGCCTGAGTGAGTGAGGGAAGAGACAGAGGCAGGACCTCTGGGTCAGCCCCCTGAGTGTGAGAGTGTGTTTTGGGCTAACTTGGCATTTTGCCCTGGGGGCTACTTCAAAACCTAAGAGCCCTTTAGTATTAGAGCAACCAGGCCTTTGTCTCCTCTCTCTTTCTCCCCCTCAGCCCAATAAGAGGCCCAGAATGGAGGGAGACATGGTTTAGCTGTTATTATTAATGGGACATTGCAGTCTCATATAATGAACCTAAAATCTGACACAATTGGTCTACGTTTGATGTCAAATATGACAAGAATCCAGAATTTGCTGCTGGATTATATTGTACTTAGCATATAGCATCACCACTGAAATGTATAGAAAAAAACTTAAATGTGGGGTGATCCGACACACAAATGGTCTCAAATTTCTCTCTCAGTGAATTAGGTTTTTGGCAAATGAAATATACATATTATTTCTAGGGAACCTCTAGCGTATGTGAAAGCCCAGTTACCATGTCAATATTTTTTTTGACAGGGTTTATTAAAGAAAAGAATGGAAAAGACAAGAAAATAAAAATATTTCAAAGGAGAAAATGGTTGTTTTTTAAATCCTGTATCTTTGTGTGTTTGTATGCAGAGGTTCTATAAGAAGGCAGCAGCGTTTGTGATGCGTGCAGTCGCCAAACACTCCCCCGAGCTGTCCCAGGCTGTGGTGGCCTGCGGGGGAGTTGATGCCCTGGTTCTCTGCCTGGAGGAGTTTGACCCCGGGGTGAAGGAGGCAGCCGCCTGGGCTCTCGCCTGCATCGCACGACACAACGCATGTAAGTAAGACACGCTGACATGCTTAGATTTCTATGATTTCCTTCTGCCCTTTTTGTCACTTTCTTGGCTTAAAGAAACATTCCAGTGCATGGTAAGATTAAAAAAAATAATTAATTCAGTCATTCTTTGTCCTGGGATGCAGCGCTCCCTCCTTCAAGCACCTGCATTTGCACACATTCATCCCACCTCTTTTCTATTACCGTGCAGCGCTGGCCCAGACGGTGGTGGACGCGGGTGCTGTCCCCCTGCTGGTGTTGTGTCTCCTGGAGCCTGAGATGGCCCTCAAACGCATCGCAGCTTCCACCCTCAGCGACATCTCCAAGCACACGCCGGAGCAGGCCCAGACCGTGGTGGACAATGGTGCCATCGCCCACCTGGCACAGATGATCCTCAACCCAGACCCCAAACTCAAGGTAGGCCAGCCTCACCTGAACCGCTGCTACTTTCACTCAGCTGACCACGTGTAATGGCGTGAATGAAAGGAACACGTTTGATGATTTTATGTCATTACAGTAAATGATAATATTCATTTTCTTTTCTCTGGAAAATGTTTACAAGCCTAAAAACAATGCTTGCAAAATGAGGTAATGCTAAATATTCATGCTACCTCAATGCCCCATGTTGTTTTGATTATTGGAGCTTAATGATGTTTTTAATAATAACAATATGAATGTTTATCGTGAATACTTTTAATGATTTTCCTGTCAAATTAAATTACTGTTACATTATCACATATTATTCCTTAATGATTATAACAGGACGCTTCAGAGCAGATTGGTGAAAATATTTCTACTTTTAAAAATATAAATATAATGTCTAAATATATGTATGTTTTTTTCTTTTGGGATTCTATTGGACTCTATCCCATATTATT
This sequence comes from Micropterus dolomieu, assembly GCF_021292245.1. Taxonomy (NCBI): domain Eukaryota; kingdom Metazoa; phylum Chordata; class Actinopteri; order Centrarchiformes; family Centrarchidae; genus Micropterus; species Micropterus dolomieu. Next base: position 33,288,408 of record NC_060150.1, on the reverse strand, counting down.
GTTCTTAATCTATTTGTCCTCTTTCTCCTTTATTCACCTTTTCAACAAAACTCTTGCCCTGTCTGAATTCCTTGGTATACATTGTGGTTTGTGAATTAATTAGGAATTCATTAAATGGACACACTTGAGACACACTTTTAATCACAGAGTTTAGTTCAAAATATTCTTTTGTATTTTGGATGATGTTGAGTACAAAAGGCCATTGTAGTAACTCAACATTTTCGAGTAAACATTACAGGTGCCAAGAAGGTGGAGTATAGTCACAAAATTATGTTGACATTTTACAGATCTTGCCAGCAACACATTCAGAAAAGCTGAAAAAAAGTGGTGAAATTTGTGCAAAATCTGTGCTGGAAACAAATTCTTTGAATTGGCAACCAATTTAAATGTTAAATATTAACAATGACATAAAATGTCAATTGATTTTGATTTAATGAATGTACCACCCAATAAAGGACCAGATATTTAATAAAAAACAGTAACGTGTATGATGTAGATGCTGGCTTCAGGAATGTGCAACATGAAGCTGTAACTGACTAACAAAAAGGGGAATTAAGTCTGGAAATGATTCGATTCAAGACATGTTTTTGTCTCCATCCAGAGGCAGGTGTTCTCAGCCCTCAGTCAGATCAGTAAGCACTCGGTCAGCCTGGCGGAGATGGTGATAGAGGCTGAGATCTTCCCTGCAGCTGTAGTCTGCCTCAGAGATCCAGATGAGTATGTCCGGAAGAACGTCGCCACCCTGTTGAGGGAGGTGGTGAAACACACACCAGAGGTGCTGCGCGCTTATACTTACAGGCACAAACATGCACTGCCGGACAGAAAGTAATTTGTTTGTGTGTTTCCAGCTGTCCCAGGTGATTGTGAATTGTGGTGCCATCACAGAAGTGATTGACTATCTTGGTGCTTGCCGTGGAAACCTGCGCTTGCCGGCGATCATGATGCTGGGATATGTGGCAGCTCACACTGAGAACCTTGCCATGGCTGTCATTGTGTCCAAGGTGTGTATGTGTGGTTGTCAATCTCTTTTCTGATTCCCCTGAACAAGCCATGTGACAACAGCGAAACCCACCACTAAAACCAGAGACACATCCCTCAGGTCCAGTATGTAGGTCATATGATCTGAACCGGTGCTGCTCTGATGTGTGTCCTCCTGTCCTGCAGGGGGTGCCACAGTTGGCCCTGTGTCTGTCCGAAGAACCTGAACATCACATCAAGGCAGCCGCAGCCTGGTCCATTGGCCAGATAGGTCATCACACCCCTGAGCACGCCAAGGCAGTGGGCACAGCTAACCTGCTGCCCAAACTGCTGGAGCTCTACATGGACGCCAGCAGCTCTGAGGACCTGCAGGCCAAGGTAAGAGCTGCAGCTTGGTAATATTTTATCAGCCTAACATTGGGCGCAGATAACTGGTATCAGTAGTGGAAATTAGCCTTTGGTGCAGCTGGTATCAAAGGTAAAGGTCAAGGCAAAGGGAAAAGGATATGCAGTATATTTCCTCCTGTTCTGTTCAGAGTAAGAAGGCTCTGAAGAGCATCCTGCAGAAGTGCACCTACATCCCAGCTCTGGAGCCCCTCCTCTACGATGTACCAAGCAACATCCTCAAACATGTAGTCTGCCAGTTCAGCAAGGTGAGTGAGTGAGTCTACAGCCAGCATCACAACCTGAATCAGCAATCGGCAAAAAAAAAATCGAAATGTCTTTTTTTTGACGTTTTGGTGATTCAGAGCTTATAGATACGATATCTGTGCCATACACTCATCTTCCCTCCCCTCAAAAGGTGCTGCCCCATGACCCTAAGGCTCGCCGTCTGTTTGTGACCAGCGGGGGTCTGAAGAAAGTGCAAGAGATCCAGGCCGAGCCCGGCTCCCCTCTACAGGAGCACATCAACGCTATCAACAGCTGTTTCCCTGAAGAGATAGTCAGGTATGTTTCTCTCCCACATTCATGCTAAAACAGATACCTTGTTGACACCTAAGCCCTGTGTGGGTAGCCCTCTGAGAGACGTAAACAGTAATCTAGAGGTGACTGATCAGATCACGTGACATACAGACAGAAAACCTGTCCTGTAACATCATTACGTCATTGTGTCTGTGTTTTTACAAACTAACAAAAGGCTTAAGGTTAAACTGGGTTTGTAAAGAGTTCTTTTAAAAAGCAGAATTCAGCACTATCTCTATGATCATGGTGAAACAAAGGACAAAACATCCTTCAGTATAACACATGGTATTTTGCGGTGTGTTGTTTCAGGTACTACTCCCCTGGCTACTCAGAGGTCTTGCTGGAGCGGCTGGAGAGCTACCAGCCAGCCTGACATCAGTTCACACTACACATCCTGTTGAAATGTTAACATGAAGATGTACCATGCATACACAGTAAATACAAGATGTTTTTTCAAAAAACTGTTTTCCATATTTTATATTGCGTTTGTGTTGTCACTTTTAAATGCATGTTGATTGCAACTGCAGCTTGTATTTAGACAGATTTAGACAGTATATACAAATATTGTCACACTGTAAGAGACCTTCAAGATAAAATAAAAGAACAACAGCCCTGTCTTTGTCACCTTTGAATGATATCTAAAGGTGAGGAAAGCTTCACCCCTCTTTGATAACACATTCATCACCTTTGGGAAATTTAGTGGAGGTTGATGGAAACTATTCTCTTATGCCCACATAACAGAGAGGTCAAAGGTCAGGTTCAGTACAGAGCAGCAACCCTGGGGGTGGTAGGGAATTAGTTTGTTGTTCAAAGACACTTACACTCGCTGACACGTGGATTTGAACCCGAGTTCCCTTATTTCAGAGCAGCTTCCCTCACATGCTGCTCATAGGCTTCCTACGCTGCAGTTTTCGTTAGAAACACATAAGATGTAGCATGTATCTGGGGCAATGCGTCTCTTTCTCCTCCTCGGCTTTGCAGGGTTCACCCTGCCCCCTGGTGGCCGTGACTCCTCACAGCAGCTCAACTGGGTGCGCGTGCACTTGTGTGTGTGCGCGCGCGCGCGTGCAGCAGCTGCAGCGCACATGGCGAGCCGCTCTTTGTTTATTGTCTGCTGGGTTGTCTCTGCTTGTTCTCCACAGTGCAGCCTATACTGACGGTGCAAATGAGCCCCCGCCTCTTACTGCAGCGGAGATCGGAACACGTTACGGCTGCTGCTGCAGCTGCCACCACCATCCCCTCCTCCTCTCTAAAAATCTGATTTTATATCCATACAGCTACAGGACCCAGGCGATGTAAATGTTTTCTTTCTAGTGGCACGCTTTCATTTCCTCTGTCACTTCAGAAGTTCATGTTTTTAAAGTAAATATAAAGCCTGCAATTGCCGCGTTCATTCGGGCATTTAATTAAAATGAGAAGGACCTATATTTCATATTTAACATAGGCTATTAAACCAAAACATGATCGAAAGCACAACCTCCGCATTTTCCCCTATATAGCCTGATAACCCAGCCTTGGCGTTTAACCAATTTTGCAGTATAGCCTGTTACAAAACAATAGATCATCTCCTGTGTAACGGCAGGGCTCTCCATAAAGAGCTATAGCCTAGTCTTTATTCTAATTACTTTATACTGAATAAAAATGCAGTAGCACATGGCATGATAAGGATAAAAAGGAAAGTCACGAATGTAAACCTGAAAGCCAGAAAAAAAAATGCTTTAACCTATGCTTGGACCTCCTGTAATAAGCGACCAATTTTTTTAAAAGCCAATTTGAATTAAAATCTGAATAATTAAAAACTAATGAAAGCATTGAGGCACGTTGTCCGCTAAGTTTTGCGATAGCGTAGCCTACACCTTTTGATCGCAATAACAAAAGAAATACTCTAAATAAATATTAGTAGGTAAAAATGCTGCATATGACGTTAAAATGTTGCCCAATGTGCTTTCGTTTTCTCTGGTTTTACAGTCAATATTTTTATTTGTGACATTTGATATTTCGCGGGTAAAAACAAAAAACGCAGAGACGATATTTTAATATTTTCCATAAACAGATTGTCCTTCATATTTTATATGTAGCCTACTTAGAAAACAAACAGCATTTCCCTGCTCCCAATCTGTGCACTTCTGCAATCAGATACACTCAATTATGCATCAGGCTATTTAAAGATCATCACTACTGTCTCATTTTTTTTTTAGTTTGTTGTTGTTGCTAAATTGTAGTGTATAGCCCTAAATGATTCAAAGGGCAAAGAATTTAGCCAGTGTGATGAAACTTTCACATCCAACCGGGAGTGGAAATCTGCATGTCTTTTGTTCCACCGGCACGCTTTTCTTTCCAGCGCGCGACTCGCTCTGGTGCAACTTGTGAAACAGACACTCGTTTGGTTTATCACTATAATGATCTAACAAACAAACAACAATAAAAATATGAGGAAAGACGCAGAGTTTCTCGACACCTTTCGTTCAGTTTTTTTTGTGTAGGCTATTTTTCTCCAAATGTAATTAGGCTACATTATTCCTTTAAAATGTTGGTTGAAATCTATTTGATATCAGAGGCAACGGCAGACAATTTAACTGGGATAGAGACTGATGCACGGGGTTAATAGTTGATAGTAGTTAACAAAAATAATAGTACAAACAACGCCGCTAGTTTTCGTTGAAAAAAAATTAAACATACATAGACAAACGGTGGCAATTAAACCCCGCATAGCTCCCTTCCCTCTTTAACTCTTCATTTAAGAGTCACGGGGAATAAGTTTCTTGGTTTCCTGTCTTCCTCAGCAGAGACTGAGTATTAACACGAGTGTAAAAAAAATATTTTCATTTTAAATACAGAGCTTCAGTAAGTCAAACATTTAAAAACTAAAGAATATATTTATGGAACATGGGATTGTAGACAAAGAAAAAACAAATCAGAGGTAGACTGTGAGTTAAGCAGAACAAGTGCTTTAATTGGTTTGAGTGAAGGCTTATTGAATGGAGTGTATTATTATCATCGTCATCATTAAATGTGAAGAACAATAAACATACATCAACATTTTGGCCTCTCTGCCACTGAAAGGGAACTCTCACCAGCCATTGTTTGTCAGACAGCAATAAAGAAACACACACACTCACACATACACACACAGTAATTTAAGTACTAGGGACCAAAGCTCAATTGCAGGAGGGGAGGTTTCCAGGCCTCTCTTGACTTCAATTTTGCATGCAAATTTAAAAAAGAAAAAGGATTCAGTTGCTTTCAAAATCCTCCACAAAATTTGTTGATTTTGAAACTCAAGGCCAAAAGGAAAAGGTTCCATCTCTGCAGATCTCGCCTGGCTTTGCATTTGTAATCCAATTCCCCTTAACACTTGATAAACCACATGAACGCTGGGGTGTTTGTTCACATATCAGCAATGCATATCTCGCTTCCAGTACATAGAAAGAAAAAAACCTAAACAGACACATTATACGACACACAATGTTCTTTAAGCTCGTGTGGGGTAGTTCTGACTGCTCAAAGATGCTTTTGGCAAGTTAACGGTGGCAGCAAGTTGACTGGTGGGTGGAGGAGCTTGTTCATGAGCGAAAGTCACAAAAGCAAGGACTTCATCAGAGGAGAGTTAATATCCCCGAAACAGAACAGAAAAATCCTCACTCTCCCAGCATGCACTGCTCTGTTTATTACTTGCTTATTAGTCTGACTACAGCGAAGCCAAAGAGAGCAAAGCACACTCGAAGATGATTGTGTTCCCTCATTTCTTGTTTCCTTTACGACACAACCTATGTACAGCATGGGCTACGTTACAACAAAACTGCCCATTAACAGTGAAAGAACACAGAAATATCATCTAACATTGACTCAGGATGTGCTGACAACCTCCCTGAAAACACACAGGTGTTCTGGGTTATACAAAATAAAAACATGGAGGTGAGGAAGCAAGAGAACCTAAACTTGTTTTAGAAATGAGTAGGAGTTGTAAGTGAAAGTCTGGACAAACACAAAAATAATAATATTATAAAATGTACAAAAAGAAAAGAAAAGAAAAGAAAGACACATTCCTGAAATGTGAGAGGGTAAATGTGATGAAGATGCCGACATACTCCTGAGGAGGGAATGGGAGGGGCAGTCACTTAGCGAGCACAAGCACGAGAAAACACAACCACAACACACACACACATTCCACAATACACTTCCACGCACGCACCCTTTTTCTAAAGGCAGGACCAGCGTCAACGAACAAGGGATTAATATCAGCAGACACCGCCTCGCTCTGAGGAGGAGAGGGACGCCTGCAAACACTGAATAATCTGAATGAAGGACTTGAATGTACAGAATTGAAACTGATCCAGCGTGTTCAAATTTAAGACAGCTATTCACTTTTTTGTCTGTTAAAACACAATCATTAGAATTGTTTAGTTTAACTGACGGAATAACGTGAAAATAATATCTAAACACAGAGGTGCTGGAGTGGAGGAAGGTTGAGCAGGGGGGATGAAATGTAAAGGTCAAAGTAAACACCCTGTTATTAAAATAACCATTTGCCTGTGTTTTAAAAAAAGGTTACAAAATATAAAATTAAATAATTTTGGAGTATAAAGGCACACATCTTGCACAGTGTATACAATGAAAATCACATTATTTAAAGCATGGTAGGGACCAATTTACGCTGAACAGCTCACAAATCTGGTTAAAGTGTAGGGACACAAAGAGAACCTGAACAGCCAACAACACAGACCAAAGGGAAAAGGAAACTTAGTCCTGTGACATGCAATTTTTTATGACTTTTTTTTTTTAAAGTACATCTATAGTAAGCATTGTATAAATTCTAGCAGTATCATTCTTCATTTACCACAGCACCATCATTCATTCCTAAGGGTGGCTCCGTTTAGTTTTTTCTTTTAAATACACCTATGTTTCATGACTAAAATCCAATGTAAAAATATAAATGTGAATATAATCTATGAAATTTAAACTAACATATTATGATGGAAGCTTTTTGCATGGGTTAGAATAGTCAAGGATGACGACTTTTACTTGCTTTAGTTGGTTATCCAGAAGGGATACACACAACATCACACGCACAACGTTTCTCACTTACATACGAGTATATTGCATTTCCCTTGTTAAGACCATAATCAACTAATTGGGATCATATTCGTAACATTTGGTTCCTTTCCTCATGTGCAAAATATACAAAAAAACAACAACACCTCAAACAGAAACAAACAAAATATTACCACATCAATTCATAAAACTGCCAAATTCAAACACAGATAAACCACCTTTAAAAAATGTCAACAACACAAATGATGAATAACAGACTCACAGCTGAGGTTAGAGAAGAGGACAATGCTGTTGGTGTTAATGACGTAACAACACGTATCTTTACATCTGCAGCTACTCTTCCCTCCTCCCCTTTCTACCCCCACCCCCCCGTCCCAAAAAAACTTTTGAACACTGACACACACACACACACACACACACATTGTTCGCCATCATTGGGTGTGTGCTGGTACGATGCTGGAGGTAAACAGCCTTCTGTCTGCCCTGAGCGTGCAAGCACGGTCACGCTGTTGGCTCAGTCCCAAAACCCACCACCCACAACACCACGGGGCGCTTCTAAAAACAAGGATTGGAGAGGTTACTTTACATAAGCCCTGTAAACAAAACCCAACTTCTTTCCCCGTCTAATATTGCAGTAAATTCTTCCCCACCGATCCTTACATTAAGAAGCACCCATAGGTGAAAAATGGCGGAGGAGACAGGATTTGAGATCGGGCCTCTAAAGATTCAATTCTATGAAAGCAGAGTTATTTTTCCTCTTTGTTGCAGCGCACGTAACAGAACAAGATCTCCTAACCTCTAATAACAAATAAAAGTGCAACATTTTTGATTTTACTCATAAGGTGCTGATGGCAACAGAAAGTTAAGGGCTGCTGATGTTTCAATGTGACACCCTTTACGAAGATATAACGAGGAGTGGCTGACTCTTAATCAACCACACAGGACTTCTGGGTCATTCCCTGCCACAGGAACAGAAACCAGGCCTACATAACAATGCCCAACAGATTCAGAGTTTATGCAAGTAAATAACGCCTAAGAGAAGCTGTGTCCTCGAATCCTCCCTTAAAAACACATGCTTCCCTTAATCATTCTTAAACACTGCGCACCACAACAAAGCAAAAGGGGAAAAGCGCTGACAACCACGAGGCGCAACTAGTGCTGAAAACAAGCATTATAATTTACTGCAACAAGTGAACTCATCTCAGCTGATGAGACGTGTTTGTTTGTGTGTGTGGCAAGAGGATAACCCAGAAGCTCAATTCATCAACTGTACATGAAGGAGTGAGAGGGGGAGGCATCCAAAGAACAAGTGATGGAAAAGGAACACAAATGGGAAGATTTGTTTGGCTGAGTACTTGTATAGCATTTGGGTGGGTGGGGGGGTCTGGCTGTTGGCCTATTGGAAGACTGCTTCCTAGTTCCTGAAATGAAGCGATTGCATTAGGCGAGGCTCAACGCAAACTTCCTTTTTACATCCTGCCATGTCTTTGCAAAGACACCTCTGCACTCCCCTTGACCTCACACTATATACATCTAAACCCCCCCCCAAACAATATAAGGGAAAGACAAATAAAAACATCAAAATAAAATAAAAAACTGCAGGGTGCTGGGTGTTATATTAGAGGCAATAAAAAAAAGCCATATTCCCACATAAACAACCATAAAGACAAAAACAAATTCTATTTAAAAAAAACCGTAATGACTTGGACACTTCCTTTCAACACTCGTCATCCAAAGTAACGCATGAACAAAACTCAACATAGGAGAGGTTAAATGTAAACGAATGATGGGTTTTTCTTTAGCTGCAGAGCGTGGCACCCCGCTGAAAGAGGGCGAAGTAAACAGGGAGGGATGAGGGAGAGTGATACAACGCCATCACAGCACCTTGTGTATTCAGCCTCTCGATGGGTTTTCTCTCCATCACTTCTCTTCCCCTGCCCTGCTCCCTGCTTGCCTTCCCCCCCTTTCCCATGTGCCTCTGTGCCCTCCTGTTGCTCCTGAAGGCTATGATAGGATAGTGGTGATAAAATCATAAAACCTCTTGGAGTACTGCTCTGGGTTCACCGTGGAGATCTCTGCTCCGGCCTGTAAAGGGACACATAGTTTGTCATGTTACTTGAACGGAACCATATTAAATAGCTTCTTGTGAGCAGCTACATACCCCATGTTTGACAGTCTTGGCGGCGTGGGCAGCTTTCTTCTTGGCATCGTAATGCTGCAGGATGTCTATGATAGCCATGAAGTAAACCTCCTTCCTGGGAGCACCTGGAGTTTAAAACAAATGCACCCTTAATGGGAATCTATATTTGCACAGTATCATCAAGTACAATCAGGTACGGTTAAATAAGACAAACTTCAGTACTTTAATACCCAGCAGGGGGAGCTCTAAGTACTGTTTTTATTATTAAGCTGTTCAATACAACCCTCACATTTCAAAAGTTGGAATTTAACATCGTATTATAAAAAAAACCCACATGCACTGGGCTACTCACTATCATTGCTTTTGATGGCGTAGACGTCAATGGCGGGATCAAACTCTCCAGGTGACAGGGGCTTGTTGCTGTCCAGGGTGTTGCTGGGACTGTCAGGGGGTGTTCCAATGCCCCCTCCGTCACTCTCGCCCTCCTCCTCGGCTTCATTGTCCTCGCTCTCCACCTCTTCCTGCTCGGCTCGCTCCACATCGTGGATCCCCACCAGCAGACTGTAGTCCATGAGCTTCAGCTGGGCCAGGAACTGAGGGACGATTGGAGGAAGGTCGGACGGTAGAGGAAATAAAAAGCAAGTGAAGAAATGGCAGGAGCATAAGTGTTTAAGGAAGAGGGAGAAAACAGTAGAGAGGAGTGGCAGGTTGCAAGAGTGGAGCCAGAGAAAGAGGAAATGTATTAGTACAGACAGAAAGGGGTGACATCAAGGGAAGGTTGGGCTTTTTTCTCTGAGCAAGCAGAAAGCCTACACTTTCTGGTATATCTAACTGTAAACACATACCTCCACATCTTTCCTGAGCTTCTCCAGGAACATCTTCTTGTTCTCCCCGTCAATGTAGATCTTCTGCCCATCATTGATGAAGTCATTGTCCTTGTAGGTGGGCAGCTCCTTGGCCTGCCCATTAGTATCGGAGATTAGCGACCAAATAAATGACAGTCAAAACCACAACAGTACACGGTTCAAACCTGCATGATGCATGGTACTGTAGGCGGCAGACCTGGGCAAAAACGTGACAGAATTCTGGTGCTCACGTCAAGAAGACAACAACAAGTGTCCATAAATACTAATTCATCCAATTGCACAAAGTTAGAATCAATAATTGTATTTCAATATTGTTTGAGATATTTAACAGAAAGTTATTTTAATATATATAATTATTTTACTAAAAGCAGTAACACCAGCATCAGTGTTCTTCATCCTTTTTCCCCAGAACACTTAAAAACATTAACCTTTTTCATAAACTGTGCACGGGACTGAAAGATAGCATATATCTGTCCTGTTCAACTATAAGAATTAAGGGAAGTTTCAAAATGCATGACAGAAATTCACTGTAATCTTACAAATGAGTCATGTCAACTGCGCGTTTAAACGCTCGACAAGACAATCCAGCATGTTGAAATACCCCGTTGACACAGAGCCTGTGGTTTGTCAGATAAGCTTGCTGATTCAGCCAAATACAACATATATATATTTCTGATTAAATGAGTTGGCAAACAGAGTACACAGGCTTGTCCAAACCAAGGCTGACCTCCTTTCAAGCTAAAAGATTTAACCGTGTAAATACAGTACATGCAGCATGCTCACAGCAGGGCACAGATCCATCTGATGCACCAATTCGCTTATATTCCATATAGTTTACAGTGAAATGGATTTCCTTCTCAGGACCACGAAACACAGGACAGTCAGTATTTTTCTGTGGCACACTGGACGGCTTTTCAAATGCATCTGGTAGATCCATACACTGTGTGTCATGAAATAAATAAATAAATAAATAAATAAAATTAAAAAAAAAAAGACGTTCAACTCAAAGCTATGAAACGTCCTTTGGGGCACTGGGCTGGTCTCCGAAAAGCATCCCCTTCTTATTAGTTTGATGGCAGAGTATATCCTTCCCTGAGACAAATTATACAAACATTGTTGTTGTAAGATGTTTATCGGAAACCAGATTGTAGTTTGCATGTAACAAAGTTTTTTCCTTATAAACCTATAGCCTGCATACTGTATCTTTGTGAGTCCCACTATTCATCCTAGCAGAATGAAGGGAGTTTTCTATTTAGGTGTCTCTATCTACTTGGGTTAATTTTGCTGCAGAACTGCCAGCAGCCTGTAGGGGGAGGAGGTGTAACATGAGTTGGGACGGGGGCCTAGTTCTGAGTCACTGAGGAAAAAGAGAGCAGGAAATGTGGTAACAGGGCAGCAGCAGCAGCAGTTTAACTACTAAAGTGTTTCTATGGCAGCAGGAGAAGAGCAGCAACACAACAGCACTTTGTAGCACTAGAATGAGCCTGGGACAGCACACACGGACACACACACACACACATACAGATTACACCTTCACACAGATAAAGACAGGAATACACATCACAAAATAGGACATTTGAGCACATATATATACACAGACATAGACCTCCAATTTGCAATAAATATGTGATGTACTTGCTAGACTGAATATAGAGATGTCACATAAAAAGTAAATGAGGACACAACATAAAGCTGACTGCAGAGGGAACATAACCTGAAAGACTTTGCAGGCCTGTCAGCTAAACAGACACCTCAGCTCTTGCATCCATCCATCTTTCTATGCTTTCATTTTCAACTGCCTTTTATTTCCACGCCATACATCCTCAGTCTTTCTAACCGGTTCATTAGATCTTCTGGTTTCTCCCATGCATAGGATTCTGGTCTTCAGCTGGTCTGCTACTGATTTTCTCTGTTACACCGGCAGCAATGAAATGTGACTCTTGGCACTACGTTGAGGTTGTTAGTAGAAAAACAGAAAGATACATTAGAGGCAGCAAGAAAGGGTGGGTTGTCGATGAGCCTGTTAAAGCTGTGTGATAGGTAAATTTCTCCCCAACCTCATAAAATTAATCTTAATCTTCACCTTTGACAACATTAATGTATTTCTGTCTCCGAGGGATGTGTGTAGGATGTGTGGTATGCTACCCACTTTACCCGCTTATATTCCTACTGATGATCTCAGGTGTAGATTAATGAGTGATATGCAGTTTGTAAATTATGAGCTCTGACTGTAACAAGCAAAACAGCAGATTCATACTGACTACATGCAAGGCTACATGAACCAAGCACTTCATGTGTTTATCTAACACCGTATAAGATGTGTATATCACATAAGCATAATTAACTGTGCAGCTCTGGAGTATATAAGCTGTGCATAAAAAATGTGCTTCAAATAGTTTGCAACTAAATGGTTTTGTCAAATGTTCCCTTTAATGACTAAACTTGTGCTGCCTCTATAAAAACACAGCATGTAAAAAAAACATTTTGGCTGTCAAATGCTGGACTATTTTTTTGGAAACAAAGAGGCAATGTCCCCCCAAAACTAAAAACAAACAAAGCACTGAGACACAGGTAATTGCCATACTCATTCAATATGCCAACATTACTGACTGCTCATAAAACACTTATTATCTGAGAAGGCTGTGGATGTTTAAAAAGCAGTTTCTCCTCATCACAGGCTATATTACATCTTGCCTTTAACTCTTCAGAAACAATTTTTTACCGGTTTAGAAGACAAGTCAAAATGTGTACTCTGTTTTTAACACCATGCTGTGGTTAGCGTACACAGGTCGGATAATGTCGCTTGCTAATTTGATTAGATTCAGTCGATACTTTGGAATAAAAATATCAACAAACTGAAATAAATAAATCATCTTTCCAGCAATGTAACAAGTATGTACTTCCCCTACGATCTCTGGTTCCTGATTTTTTGGACCACGCAGTGTGTCCTTCCCATTCATGCCACCACCATACTCTTCCACTTCTTGCTCTCCAGTGTTTCAGATACATGTTGGTGCCGTTGAGTGAATGGTGGGAACAAAAACAAACTGTCTGGCAAAGCTGACGTTGCTGACAAGTTGAGCAAAAGGTGACTGTAAATGGATGGAAAGGGTGCAAAATATGGCCTTTAAATAACAGTGTATCAGCTTGGAGAAGACGAGGAAACAAAAATTCTCGGCCGTACAAAAAAAAAAAAAAAACTAAAATAAGATTGGTTTAATAGATCATGCCTGGTATATGAGCCCTGGTTCTCTTACATCTCTTACGTGTTTCATGGCGCAGTAAAAGCGCGTGGCAATCCGCAGTGTTTGCAGCCTTTGCTGAACATTACCAGATTTGGGCCGCGGGGGCACATCCTCTGGTGGGGGCGGCTGCTAGAAAAGGGGGAGCGAGGGAGGGACGGTAGGGGTGGAGGAGAGGAGAGAAGAAAGGAGAGAGGAAGGGAGGAAGGAAGTTGGAAGTAAAGGCAAAGTGTTTAAAATGTTACAGAACACAATTGTTTTATTCAAATTGGTAGAGGGTTGGAAAGGGCATCAACGCAAAAGGTCCATACGACCAGTTTATAGTTTTATAATTCTTAGATGTCTTCGAAGTGTAATTATTTTTGCAGTTATTTCCATGCTATTAGTGTCATTAATCAATTGGATTTAAGACTGTCCCTAATAATTATTTCTAAGTGTTAAATCTTCAGGAGGTATATTATGTATACATGTATATATGTATGCATGCATGACTGTGGTCTGCCTACACTTTGATGCCTGGTGAAGAAAGGAAGCAGCCTGGCAGCACTACTCTAAAGGAGGACAGGAGCTGGAACCAAGAAGAGCAAGGACACAACTGTAAACTAATGGTTTTCTATGAACCTGTATTCTGCCAAACATCTATTCAGGTGTGGTACTATTTATAAGGACTTACAATAACTGGATAAGGGGCTACTGATAAAACATCAAGGCAGGTTCACACTCAGTCATACTGACACATTATAGCCATGCTGGCCAGTGCTGGTGTGAGGAGAGAGAGGAGCTTAAAAAAAAACAACAAACAACTGTAGCAGATGGCTACTTAGCAGAGACCTAAGCGAGACAGGTGGTATTCCACAAACCAAGGACCAGTAGCGATCTAATAACATACAAACACAACCTCTATATTTTCCATGTCACATAACAAATGCTGTGATCGCAGGAATCCCCTCCACTGGTGTTTGCTAAATTGTGGGACAGTCTCCTAAATGGGTGGTAACTGGTTTATTGAGCTTACCCACAAATAACCTGTACGATTTGATGGGCATTAGTAAGACCAAATGTACCTAATTTGGACTCTAGTCTAGAATAAAAAAAACAGTAAACTCACTGAACATCTGCTTGGTAAAATGTTGTACATAAATGTGTCAGAAAGCCAATTGCTGCTGTTTGATAGCCAACACCCTGAGACAGCAGCTACAAGAACCGCAAAATGTATTTTATGAAAAGAAAAACACATGTCATATGTGGGTAGAACAGAACATGTCCACAATGTGCAACAGAATGGGGCTTGTGTTCATACACATTGTAATGTGTTAGAAGTAACGTAACTTCAAAAAAGATGCAGAAAAACAATTTTATAAAACATGCAGACGCATGCATGAAAGGGAGGCGGTCATGCAATCAGGAGAGAACCCTGCCATGCTTGTTGTTTGTGTGTGTGTGAAGCAATATAGGTTGGCACCCACACACTGTACCTTCTGAACAGAAACACATGATTTTCCGCTTTCGTTTGGAATGATGCACCCTCTTCTTCATTTTACTGACTAACTGCAGTGTGTGTGAGAGTTCACACTAGTGTGAACTAGTGTTAAGTTTATAGTGTTAACATACTGGACTTCAAATACAGAAGAATTATTTGAAGTAAACATATTAATCAAAGCACGAGCACTAAAGGCAGGTTAATTTAAGCATGTCTCTTGTCAGATCCTTGTCTTCAATGTCTGAGCTTTAGTTGCGTCCTGTTTTAAGTAGGGTGTTAACAAGTGTTGACATTTGAAAGTATGTGTAATCGATCGTGTACTGTATTTTGCAGTGAATGGCTATGGCGACAATATATATGTATAATGTTTACTGTATTTTTCACTGAAAGGTAAGACAACCACAGGATTACCGACAGATTAACAGCATCAACTTGTAATCATGTGTGAGTTAAGAGTCAGTGGTAGACAACATCTTCATTCATGTCAGCTTCGCAAAAATGGATCCTGTTGCTTCTTAATCGTAGTTTAACATTTCTTAGTCGCTAGACTGTAGATGGTGTTTCACACACACAGCTGAGCTGCAGACAAAAAGAGGTCACACAGTCTCAAATCCTCAGCTGCTTTGTTTTTCCACTCATCTGTTTAAACCCCAATAACGTTTTGTTTCTTCTTCCATTTACAGGAGGCTATATTTAGTTTGGGGATTCCCTGAGGTCCTCCATGCCTCACTGCATGGTGCCTCACGATTAAGCCTCTGTAAAACCCTGGTGGAAAGTTCAAACCCTTCTGGGTCAAAACTGTGACGCTCTCATATCAAAACTCTTTTCATTTGTCAGACAGACCTTTGTAGAGCGACATGTTGAGACATGTGAAAAAAATCCCTTGGGACAACCATCCCCTTCCAATATTGCTGAACAGCTCTCCAAAGTTACAGTGCCCTAGGACGATATCAGAAACTTCCATCACTCAAAAGGTCAAAGCCTTTTATTTATGAATATATATGTTGCTTATATATAGCTATCTTATATCCATTCTAATAGTTAGCTAAAACAATTTTAACTGGAAGCAGTGACACATCAGGTCCTTCGCAATTTCAGTGACACAATTCATTTTTGACAGGTGACTCTGTCCAAGCAGCCAAGCCCCAAAAACTCAAATTAGCCAGTCTCACACAAACAGCAAAGCTTCAATCACTATCGATCACACTAAATCTCTTGCTCACATATACTGCTCATACACACACACACACACAGCCCAGTCAGATACACAGCTACATTGAAAACACATCATACACAGAATTACTCATGAGACGTATGATTGAATAAAACTCTAAACCCGACACACACAGAGACACACACACACGCACGCACACACACACACACACACGCACGCACACACCCCTCAATCTTTCACACACAGACAGCAAGCAAGGGAACTGATGGAACAGCAGAAGAGAGGTTAGAGGGGATGAAGCAAATTAAATAGACACAAATAGCGTGCAGGGGATAGAAGGGGAATGGGGTGATGGAGTAGGTGCTAACTGAAGGAGATGGATATTTGCTACTGTCATCCCCTCCCAAAGGGAAACAAAAGCCGACACCACAGTTGTGATCGTTGGGCCATTTGGGTGATGACAGTAAGGCTGGAATTATTTGAAGCTGTGTCAGTTATTGAAACCGCTGCAAACAGTTTGTTCTCCCTGTCATTCTCTAACTGTCCACATGGCTTTTAATGGACATAGAGTTCAATCAGAATAACTGACTCATTTTCAGTACATGACAACACTGTTTAAATTACTTCAAAGAGAAACAATTCTAGGTTTCATGTGTTTGTAAAAAAAAGTTTCTCAATACTTTTTAATTTCCCTTGTTCCTCACATGAAAACTGAACCAGAATTGTGACGTCAGCGGTGCGCGAGTGCTATGGAAGTGTCCATCTGTTCAATCCACACTGACTCCGAGTGAGCTACGTGAAAAGTAATACATGAAGAAAATGGGCATTATTTATGTTCACTGATTAATAAGTTTTATTTCCACCACAACATATAAAAAGGGAGCGCTTGGATCATAAAAAAATGGTATATACATGCAACAATGTGGTGTCCGTGTGGATCGATAAACTTGTAAGCGCTTTAAAAACATGCTGGCGGTGTTAACTGTTGTGTTTCTTTTGATGGGTTTGTATATTCATGTTGTTTTGATACATTTGTACTTTGCTTTTAAATTGTAGCACTCTGAGTATAGATTATTGTTACTCTTTAAAGCGGTTAAAGTTAAAAGGCTAAGAGATCCTGCCTGTGCCAATGTATAAACCTTTGTGGGTATGTTTTACAGTGGATCCTGGCTCACGACAGGTGACTGTACCTTCTCCTTGTCACTAGCCTCTCTTGCCACAGTGGAACCCTAGAGACAAAAGAAAAGGAAATTAGTCTCCATCTTGTTACTGGAAGCACTGGAAAGTCTTGCTTTTGCCTTTCCCTCACCACCCTACTTCCACTCATTCCTGCCGATACTCATAACCCTTGTGCATGTCTGAACACAGAAGCTCACCCAATGGTTTAAAACGACTTAAAACTTTGTGCTCTGAGACTGGTTACCTGAAGCTCTTAACCCTGTTTTAGATCACTTATTACCCTATAGAAATGGCTGTTGTGTTAAACACAAGCTTCATAAAATATTTGAACTACAAACAGACTTGTCTTCGGGGGAAAGAAATCCACAAAAACTATCGAATTTACATTCTTTTTATTTTTGAACCAAACGCTCATATGATCTGTGAAAAATGAGTGGCAACAAGGGATTGCAGTTCAACTATAGATCAGATTTACATAACGCCTTCTAGTATTCATGCTGATCACCTACCTTCAGATCATATTTTTTGTAGACGGAAAGCCGGTGAGAGAAGACATTGCGTGTAACAATCATGTAGGTCTCATCTCCATCCACGGTGAGTCGGTAAATCCCCAGAAACTGAGGCAGCAGCGTGTTGCCATGGCACTCCACGATGAACTACCAAAAGAGAGAGGAATATCAATTCACGACCCTTTTATGGTCACAATGCATGCTTAGTGTCTGCGTTAGAGGGGAGACTGTAAGAAACAGAGAAAGAAAGGTTCATAAAACACAGCATGATCCCTTTATGACTCAGTGTCACTCTGATCTGAGGACTGCAACAGCTGTGCTGGGAAATCATAAGATTCAGTACCCTGACACTTTTTTTGACCAATTTAAGATCAATAGGTAGAGCAACAGCTAAAATTGCATCATAAATGTTGTTACTATGCCACAGTGCATGAACTCTACATGATGTAGGCCTGTGTCTCTCAACAGTATCTCTGAAGTCCTGCGGTCCCCTTGAGAGATTAGTGTTTGTTTCAGGAAAGGGTTGTAGTAAGATAGGTCAGTTATCACCTGATGGTATTTCTTTAGAATGTTATGCATCTCAGCCACATCCTCGCTGCTGATGGTCTTGACTACGTAGCGTTTGTCGTAAGAGGTATGGAAGCGGGCCCCGCTCCGTCCCTGGGCCTCACTGTTCATGGGAGCACTGCGTGTCAGAGAGTTCTGCAAACACACAGAGCAAAGACGGAAACAAAAAAATCACAATCATGTTGATCAGGATGCAACACACCGGATATGATCAGCTTGTCATCTTGACAACCCTTGCATGTGCATTCTTTGCATTGCCTTCAGAGAGCCAGGATAGTGTTCTTACTTGTATTTAGCTTTTTTTAAAAGGCCTGTCTCACTAAATACAGTGTTACAGTGCTTATTTAACTATGAGTCAGAACCACTTATGACATCTTGTGATTAAATAACTGGTAGTGAAACTATAGCTTCTCCTCTAGTGTATGTGAACAGATCCCACAATACAACATGTCTTGCATCTACGTTCTTGTTGTCTGACCACCTCCCACACTCCAGTCTAAACATGTGGGGTTCTGACCCCTACGCCTGTTGCCTGTCCAAACCTACATGCAGACACACACAGCTGCTGCCCAGACTTTAGAGCTCAAAAGTAACATGATCCAACATCCCTGGCTTAATGCCTCATTCTCCAAGAATTCCTCATGTCCTCTGCCCTCAGTTCAATCTCCCCTCTTCAAGTCATAGCATCTCTTGCTTGTACAGCAAAGTGAGGACTAACCTTTGTAACCTGATACAACTTTTAAGCAGCATTTCTGTCTCCTGTGTTTAGACCTAAAATTGGTCTTGTTCTGGAGGTTACTAAAAAGCATGGACACTTCGGGGTGTAACGTGGAAGTGGTTTGTGTCACAGGCTGAAAATGTTTAAGAGGCCCTTTGCCTGAGGCTGGCATAGATGAAAAGCTTTCGAAGTAATATCCTAATGTTTTTGTTTTAGTTAACCATTTTCTCCCCCATGTATTCACCATAATGTGGGGAAAAAAGGTTAATCTCTTTGCGCTTCAGTTACCCTCCCAAAACTTAATTTAATAATGCTAGCTATGCTCATTAAAACAAATGGTTACTGCTGCTCATCAAACGAGCAGGCCTGAAGCTGGTGGCATCCATTGGCTATAATGAGGAATATGACCTATGTAATTAAAAATAATTCCAACAGGCTGGTTATAGAGCACCACAATGTGGTGCCTCATGTAGGAAAGTAGTTTAATTTTGAGAATGCCACAACATTCCTTTGCACTGGCCAGTGTCTTAACACCCCCAACTGCCCACTCACTGCAGCCACCCGAACCCTAATGTAAATATGTGAGAAAGACAGCTGCACTGAGCTGGGACATAACGACCTCCAAATACTGCCAACTCATTGCCTGCACTGGGGATGGGGATTTGTGAAAAATAAAGAAAGACATGGCGTGGGGTGAAACAAAAGAGGGAAAGGAAAAGTGCAATAAAGTGACAGTTTACTAGTTAAGACTGTGATCAAATTTCTTTCAGTATGCTTGTAGCACCAAGTGATTACTTTTATAAAATACACAAGATTCAAATACATTTAAGGATAATATATTGCCTGTAAATTGACCCACATTCTGTAGTAGCTGGCACTCCCTTGTGTGGCCAGTCAGACTAATCCAGTACTAAATAGAAACAGGTTTATGTTCCAGAAGTGGAAGTAATTTTGCTAGCCTTTTCTTACCAAGAAGTCCTGATCATCGATGCCAAACCTCTCTCTGAGGTTTCGAAACACCAGAGGGCAGTACTCCTTGAACTTGAAATGGCTAGGCATGTTCTCCCTGTGTGTTTGCAAAAATCAGAAAGGACAAGTGACAGTTTATAAGCTGCAGTACATCATAAAGAACATTTCACAGAATTATAAAATAACTTTGTGAATTAAAAACAACGACATAATATACTTAAAAACACCTTACTTATTGAAGAGGTGGTTGTCCACTTTGATCTTAGAATAGGCCTTGAAGTCATCTGGCATGAGCATGATGGGAATCTGAACATGGCTTAACTCATTTATCTGGGAAGGAAAAAAACAGAGAGAGATAGGGAGATCAGTGATGTATATATGAAGGTGAAATCACATGTCCAGTAGAAATGCTAGAGATTAGAAATCGAAAAGTCAAGGCAGGGTTCAACGTTAATGTTTTTGCCCGGTGGGGTACGTGGGTTAGAAATCTACATGACCCTAGGGTTGGGCGATGTCTACAAAATTTCCATTGGACAATGTCTACAATGAAACATCGGGTTGGACGAAGTCATCAAGTGCGCATACGTCAGTCGTCATGTGCATGTGTTCTCGCACAGACTTCACTCGGTAAAAAAAATCGGTCGTGGTGGATACTTTACGCAAAGACCAGGTAAAGCAACAGTGAACACACAGGGTGCAGATGTTGGTTTCAGTTGTTTGATAGGCTACGTCATAATAAGCCGGAGTGCAGCTCACCTGCTGCCGTGATAACGGATCGGGGGTGGAAATATACGGAAAAAGACGAGTTCTCAGTCTTTTAGGCGACTTTATAAAACATACTGCTGATGGAGAAAATGGAGCAGACGGGGGGAGAGAGACAGAGAGAGGCGGGGCAAGCTGGGGTGTTTACCTGAGGTGTGTGTGAGTGTGTCAGAGTGTGGGGAGAAGAGAATTCCAAGGCAGGTGCAAAGCATACTTAAAAACAATGACAAGAATGTTTGTGGTCATTAAAACCTGCTTTCACAGGGTGATATAATGTGAACATTTGAGATTTTTTTTTGCTGTGGGGGCAGGGGTTTTACAATCACGATGCCGGCTCAACGTCGTGATGTCTTTCAGCCATCGACAACGGACGATGGCATCGTCTATCAGCCCAACCCTACATGCCCCTATACAAATTGTTTTATTTCTCAGTGGTTATCAAATCAACATGACTAAAGTTAATTGTCATGTTTAATCTTTATAAATAATAAAGTAATTAAATCAGAACAAGACACATTGTGTCATAGATGCAAAGCAACAAACATTCTTGCATATAAAATGGTATGACAATCCCCCCCTCCTTCTCCCCTAATGGACTCATTATCTGTGAGTGATAAATTATCATAAACCTGTACGGATGGGTATTGTTAGGATTTTATCAACTCTTTTCCCACTCTTCTTGATAATCCTTATCAGTTTGGTTCAATACTCTTATCATTTTTTTTCCAAATTAGAATGTAATACTTTAAAAATAACTATGTTGTTTCTAGCAATAGCAAAGTTTAAAAGAGCAAATCCACTACATAAACTCTGTAATATCTCACTGGAAACAAACCTAAAATGTCAATTAAATAAATATGGTTCCTGACATCAAAATACTGAGTGAAGTTTACAACTCTACCTCTGCTACTGATATGAATCACTGCCTGCAGGTACTGCTGGTAGAGAGAGGAGCGGCTGGTTTGTCTCAGCCAACAGCGTAGTTCACAAGAATTTGCCTAATGTTAATATACATGGCAAACTAAGATAAACAGCTAGACTACAAACAGACAGCTTTCATTTTAGCTTGTTTGTAACAATTCGCTATTAGCCGAGCTAGTGCGCTGTGCTTGTGTAAAACATAGAAAATGAGAGACTGTGGACAGAGGCAGATTGAAATATCACTTTCTACGTATTTACACTTGTTCAACAGGTGTATTGATAAAGTATTGGCTTTTTACTCAAGGTGGTTTAATTACACACACTCACTAACAAGTTTAGCTGTCATCAACTCCAGTACTGCAGCCTCTCTGCTCTGCTCATTCTGCGGACTGGAAGATCATCGTTCACGTCATAACTTCACATTATGGCTCACATGACTATATTCTGCCTCTTAAAAGACAGTCAGTGTAACAGAAAGTACACCTACAGTATGGATGTGCTGTATACACACACACACACACACACACACACGGTTCTGGTATTCCCGTTAACAATCTCAGATAACCGAGCAAATTGTGGTGTGTTTCAGAACAAAACAAAAAAACAACCATAACAGGCACAAGGGTAAGCTTCCACCTTAAAAAGTTTTTTCCTCCCAATCAGACCGGCCTGATGACAAGTTATGAGCGCTAATTCATGATTCAGGCCAAGAGTTCTGACTGGGGCCATCAATCAATACTAATCTTCGGCACAGAACACCTGGTGATGTGAGCAGTTTACAGATTAGATTTTCAGGACGATGTAGCAGCTGGAGGAGAAAGGAGAGTGGGAATGTTGCAAGAGAGAGAGAGAGAGAGACAGAAAGAGAGAGAGAGAGAGATGGAGACAGGGGGAGAGAGAGAGCGAGATGACATGTAAGTGTAGTATGAAATATGGTTGGGCCGATAGACAAGGCCATCGTCCATTGGTGATGGCTGACAGACATCACAACATTGAGCTGGCATCATGATCTTCTCCCCACACTGACACACTCACCAGGTAAACACCCCAGGTTGCCCCGCCTTTCTCTGTCCCTCTCCCCCCTACTGCTCCATTTTGTATGTTTTATAAAGTCGCCTAAAAGACTGAGAACTTGTCTTTTTTCCGTATATTTCCACCCGTGATCCAACATCTGCACCCTGTGTGTTTCTATACCTGGCCCGCGCATGAAATATCCAACGCGACTTGTAACGTAACTTAATAGTCTACCAATTTTTTTTTTACCGAGTGAAATCTGTGCGAGAACACATGCACATAAGAATACGCTATTTTCTAATCTTCTAGTTTGAGTGTATTCATGACTCAAAAGCAGATAATCACCTCTCTTTCTATGTGTGATCACATTTCTCTCTATGTGTATGTTGAAATGCTTCTTTTCAACACTTACATCTTACTCTCTTTTCTCTCTATGTTGAAAACAACTCAGGGCAATCAAGTGCAGTGTTTTAAAAGCTTCGACTGAAAGAACCACTCAGGTTTACTTTTCCTTTCCATAGTGTGTTTAAAATTATTTGAGTCTTACATATGACTACAATTAAACAAGACATTGTGGACTATGGGGTGAGTTGGACTATTTAACACTCAAATGATTTTGAGTGATCCAACAAAATGCTACATTACAGAACGCTTCAATAAACCTTGTACACACTGAAAAACAGCGGGGTATCAAACACATAAGGTACATTGCAGGAGTTTCCATTTAGAGCTGGCCATGCGTCACATTGCTGTAACACACAGACCTGTCACCTGGCATTTCTTATGACTCAGGCACAGCTTGATACAAATATGAAGTGTGTGTGTGTGTGTGTGTGTGTGTGTGTGTGTGTGTGTGTGTGTGTGTGTGTGTGTGTGTGTGTGTGTGTGTGTGTGTGTGTGTGTGTGTGTGCGTGCACACTTGCGTATTTGTTGTTGGCTGCAGGCAGGGGGGTGCTGGCAGGTTGTGTGAATCTATTAATACCCTGGTCATTCCACCATGCACACTTGTAATGTAGGTACAATGGATAAACTAAAACACTCAAACTTCAATGGACAATAACATTAATCATGAAACATGCGTGTGTGTTCCTCTACAGCACAGTTGCAAATACACTTTAAGCTTTACAATGCTCAGAGCTAGGGTTGTGCAAACAGATGAGAGGGGGTGGCATATCATAATTCTAGCAGCTGCCTTAGAGAAATATTTTTTACCACTGGGGATAGACTATGGCCGTGTAATGCTGCAGGAGTATTACAGCAGATGGTGCAGAGAATGGTCTCAGCATGACTGACTGACCCATGAAAGCATTTGGCATACAATAGGAAGTGTGCTTTTTAAGAGAACATGCCTTAAAATGTTCATGAAATTAATGCTTATGATTTTGTTTCAGACCAATATCAATACGCTGCATAGTTAAGGCTTTAAATTGGACGAGTACAGCTAGCTTATACTACTGACTGACTATGATTAACAGGTTGACCTACTTGAGCCCATGGACTCTCAAATTAGCATATACCTGTGGCCCAATTTTCATATTTAGAGGTAGAGCTATAACATTAAGGATTGCCGAATAGTCTACAAGACATTGACTTGTGTGAGTGAGCTGCCCAGTCAGAGATCTGGGACTAGTTCCCTGCTAGTTTAGACAGCTTCTGGTCTAAACTCTCGATCAATGGTCGAGTGTGTAATTTATGCCTTACTGCTTCGCCACTGGCCCACTCTGACTAATGTAATTTTTGTAACCAGGTAGATCAGATGGTACTCAGGATGTTGACAGCATTAGAGATGCAGCACAAATATATAATTACTACAGAAATTGTGAAAATTAGCAACATTAACAGTCTGTTTAACCTTAATGGTGCTTTCAGACCAAAAGCGAAGCGAGCATTCAGGGCGGTGAGTTTACATACAAAGTCAATGCAAAGATGATTTCCTGTCAGGTGGTGCGAAGCGGCGCGAAGGCGAAGCGGCGCGAAGGCGAAGCGAACGCAACACGAAGGAATTTGCGTGAGTTGAATATTTTCAACTCAAGCCAGAAAGTCGCATGACGCTGAGTCGCAATAGCCTATCAGCGTTGAGATTGACCGTACGTCACCGCCGGCTTCAGAGCGTTGGGTGGAGAGGGGCCAGACAGAGCGAGAGATTTAAAATGTGCTGGCCGGCGCAGAGCTGCTAAACTTGGGGGAGAGGAGCAGAGAGCAGCGCTCCAGCTTTTTGATAAATAAAAATCCATAGTCGGACTGGATTATGCTCTGACAACTACGCCATTTGCTTGCGGGAGGAGCTCAGAGTAAACTGCTTTTATTAAATTAGCTTTTTACTTTAGTTTTTGGGATTACAACGTTGATTTATCTTCAATCGAGCTTCTCAGTAGCTAGCTTCCGTGCACATCAGGTTCCAGTGTTGTTTGGCACGCAGAGCTCTGTTGGACTACTACTTCATATTTATATAAAAACCGGACAAAACTGGACATTGCTGGGAGAAAAGAGAGCGAGGAGGTTGAACTACCTGATGAGTTCAGAAAACATGTGTATGTAACTTTATTCCAGCTATCGTTGTACTTTACTGTGACCAAGTTAGCATAGCATAGCCCTGATCAATCTGAACTCCATTCAGAAAATAAACATTTTAGAAGTTGTTGTCCTGCTGACTTGCTGACAGACCCAACAAAGCATGAATTCCTGTGTTTAACAAACCTGCATTATAATGTAGTTATTTCTGCATCAGTTTGATCCATTTATTGCTATTTAATCACAGCAAAATGTTTACTTTGGGTTCATACAGCTGTAGTAATGGCGAGTTTATTTGCGTTATCGCGTTGTGCGCGAATACTCTGCAGTTGTACAGCGATAAAACCCCCGCGAGGAAAGCGTTGCATGGATTAAATTCGCGTTTGGTCTGAATGCTGCATAATAATCGAGGCGATAGTGACTTCATAGGGCTGGGCGGTATGGCCGAAAATGTTATCATGATAAAAAATTTCATATCATTCAATATCGATAATTATCACGATAAATGATTTGTGTAAGTTGAAGAGCCCAGATGATTAATTGTGATTTTAAACTATTATTTATGGTCAGAACAAATACTTGATGCCAAACAATTAACTTAACAAATCTGAGGTAGAACATCCAAAACTATTATGATAAAATCTTTTTTCAACAAATATACATGAGTAAAATTAAGTTTTAATTTCAGTCCCTTTTTCCTCAAGAAAATAAATATCTTAATAAAAACAGAAGTGCTAATTCATTTGTGAGTCAAATGAATTAAATCAAATACTTATAACATTTCCTGATCATTTGTTAAATTGTTATTGAGGAACATTAGATCGCGATAATTATCATTATTTTATTAGTTTTTTTAGTTTTACTGCCCAGCCCTATGTCTTCGCTGAAAATAATATTAATCCTGTACTGTAGTTTGTTGGCAGCTTCCAAGTAAAATAGATTTGCTCACTTTAAAAAGCACAAACAATTTAACGCACTCAAGACAGGACCTGGGAGCAAGTAGCCTGTGGGTTGGAAAAAGATATACCAGACTAAGCCACTGTAAAAGCTGTAAGTAGTAAAGCTGACATTCACACTACATCACGTTTTTGAATTTGTTTGAGGACTCATCAATGAAGACAAAGAGGGTTAAAAAAAGAAAAGAACTTTGACCGACTGGCTTGACCGGTCAAATGTAAAACAAATCTTAATGCTGAAGTCTGCTAAAGCTTGTCCAGTCACGGGCAAAAGTCTGCCTCTATACACTGTTCCAACTTTAACCAGCTCAACAAAATTGAGCACAGTAGCATTTCAAGAACAGAGCTTTAGTTTAACTTTTCATACAGCACTTCGATGTCTTTGTTACTTGAGGTGAGCGTTACAATTCAAACTGTATACCCCTGCACTTAAAATATACTCTAGGATTATGGTAAGCTTTATAAGGAAAGGAAAAGAAAAGAGATGAAGCATGAGAACATTGAAAGAGTGCGGATCATTAACAGAAGATAGACAGTATTAACAGTATTTTAGTAAGGAAACTTTTGAGATATAGAGGAAAAAAACATCTGAAAAAAAAAAGGAAGGAAGCATATCTGAAAAGAGAAGACAGCATGAGAAAAAAATATGGAAAGGAGGGCATTAAAGAGACAGAGCAAGCAGAGGATCCAAGTCCACAGATGCCATATCCGAGTATGTTTCAGCGCCCTGGTGTGACAGGCACAGACGTCACAGTGATGCTATAGCACAGCTGCATGCTGGGTACCCAGTGGGGAGACGTCGCCTAATCAACAAAGCTGTGTTTCACACAAGGGCAGAGACAATGCCTGATCTTACCAAGCACACATCTGCAAGGACATTAGTGTACTGAATGTTAATGAAAGTCACAGCAATAAAAATGATTGACATGCATGAATGCACACATAAAAACGGGGTGAGAATATCTATTAGATAAAAAGTGGTATCTCGAATAGACTTAGAAAACAATCTGCACCCGTTTGAAATATCCCCAAACTCCACTTCTGCACCCACGTGTACTGTTACTGTTTTAGTGGCAAATGCTCCTGTTCCTGCAATTAAATTCATGCTACCCTAAAAAAAAACTGTAAAGAATGATTGAGAATCTATGTGAGAATGACTGTATAGTCTATTTTTACAAATCAAGCTTTTGATAGTCACTGTTATGTACCAATTGTTGGTGTGGATAGCAGGAACAGCACTGATATTTAACACGGCCTTGCCATGGCGCTAAATGTTTTTGCACGTGCCTGCATGCAGCTATTGCAGTATACCGACCTGACTCTCCCTTGGAATCCACATTAAATAACTTGTAGTACTCCTCTGTTATTTACTAGGCTCTTGTCATAATGTAGCTCTTATGTTTTATTCAATCAGATGCCTCCAGTATATCTATCTTCCTGCAGCTATCAAACTTGCAGACAAATTCACACCACAATTTCCTGTTTGTCTCCATGGTGATGAAGACTGGTTTTCCGGCCCTGAGTGAAGCAAGTGTGCGCTGTTGTTCCATTGGACAGGAAGTTGGTGAGTGTGCTCTGTCAGCAGCATGGTATAGCCTTATCTCTGTGAATAATGACAGATGACATGCTCTTAGCAGATGACAGCCATCACATCAGTGAGATTTTACCACCTTTTTACAAAAACCCTGCATCTTACAATACAAATGATTGGGTCATTTCTTAAGTACAAGATATATATGGTACCTTTGACAGGGAACAGGGAAGCTATGACCATCATGTTTTTTATATTTTCTAATTTCTGACTCAGTCACTGACTTGCAAGCTACAACCAGGATGCGTCACCAATGTAAAAGGTCATTATAGTGATGTGGCAATTCACTTTAGAAATGTACCTTTGTTTGTAAAGATTATATTTTTGCCATTCATTTGTACTGGACTCTGTTTCTATAACTGTTGTCACCCAAATACAATCTTCAGTCTTCAGTCTAGTAATTTTACTCAAGAATTTCATAGCTCAAGTTGCCCTCTGTTCTTGTGATTTTGGAAGGCAGCATGAGTCAATGCAAATTTGAAAAAAAAGAAATGAATGTGTGAAGAAATGCAACAGCCAATATGGAAGATTTATTACATTTGAAGAGGAGCTGAGTTTTTAAGAGAAACATGATAAATTGTAACTGTAAAGATAAGGGGGGGGGGGGGGGGGGGGGGGGGGACATGTAACGGATGAGAGCCAGAGAGAGAGAGAGAGCAGTAGAGAATCAGCATCATTATATGATATATTTTCCACTGGAGTCATCTTCCAGCATATTCAATGTTTTTGTGTCAAGCCGTCAATTACGTGGAGGAAACGGGACTGGGCTCTGAAGCGACTCCTAGACAGCTTGGCACATTTAGTGTGCACTTCCCTCTTTGCCTATTTACAAGATATTGGAAGCTAAGTGGCTCTAATTAAAGTGTATTTAAGAAAGGCTGAACATGCAATTAACCAATATGTAGAGTGTAAATATACAAGGAGGAATATGGTTTTGCAATTTGGTGCTCCAGTCAATGCAGCACAGCAGTATTTTTTATAAAGCAACAGCATCACTGTACACATCAAAATGTTTTCCCAACACACACACTTAACATCATCACTCTTGCACGTTTTAGGGATTGGCTCCAAGAGACAAACCACTGATCATTAATCAACGTATGTACAGGTATACTTAGTGATCACAACATGGCAGGTGATATTTATATGTAGTATAGATACACCAGGCTAAATGGAGATTTGCCCTTTAACAGCGCAAAGGTCACATATAGCTGTAGTAGATTGTATTCAGTGTGGACTTGACCTTTCACTGGCCAATTAACAAGACTATTACATCACCACCTGACCTGTTACATATCCCAGAACCATTCATAGTATGTAGCACTTTTAACAGTATCCACATAAAGAATAAACCAGCTTATCCTAGGATCCAACTCAAGCCTCTTTAGGTGGAAAGCCCTAAACACAGTACAACAATGGTATCTGAGTGTGTGTATCAGGGATTCATGGGCTAGCCTGTAAAAAGGAATGAACACAATATAGGGTGGGAAAAAAACTAGAGAATGGGAAATTTACAATTTTCAGTGTTTTAATTATCAATAAAAAGGACAAATCTGATAAATCACATTATGTCAAAGCACTTTGTTTTGTATTTTATATAGCAACAGAACATACATTTTCATTATAATACCTTAGCAATATGGGAAGCGCATAAATTGTATCTATACTATGTACAGTTAATCTTATAATTAGAGTGGCAATACTTTAATGC
Organism: Micropterus dolomieu; assembly: GCF_021292245.1. Lineage (NCBI taxonomy): Eukaryota > Metazoa > Chordata > Actinopteri > Centrarchiformes > Centrarchidae > Micropterus > Micropterus dolomieu. The sequence continues at coordinate 33,259,105 of NC_060150.1, read as the reverse complement.
GTTTAGAGAACATTTTTAATTAAACACTAGGAAACGTGAGTAGGCTACAACTTCTGCTTAAAACTACACACAATGATCAGCCCTCACTAGAAATTCACTATAAATGTGACAATGATAGTCTGTATGTGACCTAATTCTGTGGAGCAACTTTGACAACTTGAGTGTCCAGGCCAGTCCTCTGCTCCCTATGCTTACAACAACAGCGCAAATAGGTTAGCCATAATGAGGACACACAGAAGCAGTGGTACGGTAAAAGGATTGTTGCATCTGTCTGTGTGTGTGTGTGTCTATGTGCATCTGTGTATGTGCGTGTAGGTGGAAGGACAGAGACGCAATGACAGAAACAGGTCCATGGACCAATGCAACCAACTATCCGAGTAAGACACCTGCAGTGCAATTAAATGCTTATGGTAATCATCCCTTGAATTGTGACACGTCTGCATTCACAGACATTAACAGCTCATTCAAGTCTATTTTAGTCAGTGTAAGTCATTCAATCACACACAGGTTCTGAAGAAAGTGTGTGTTTCCAAGTCTTTAACTCAAGTAGAATTTACCAGGTACACCAAATCTATACAGTGTATAATTAAGACAAGTATTATTTAATATAATCATCTTATGAGCTTTATTACAACAGACATGCTCCTATCTGTGTTGAAACACTAGATGACTAAGGTGGAAATAGGTACCACAGGAATAACAGTTGTCATCAACAGGTACACACATGCACCCACACACACAGGCAGGCAAGTCTGTTGTGAAGTCAGTGCAATGAAAGGCCAGCTATTAAAGGATATAGTGGTTTAGACTGACGGAGCAACTAGCCTTATGATATATGGCTCGTCCTGTTGGGTAAGTTGGGCGAAACTGCTCAGCAACAAGTGGCATTGTATTTGGGCAAGGAGTATGCCATGGCACAGTGACTCTGTGGCGAAGGACACACACATACAGACATATAAGTAGGTGTGTGCATGTAGGGGATAGGGCTGAGCAATGAACCAAAATTGCGATATGGCCTACTGCAATTTTCAAATCGCAGGAGATGCAATATTTGTTAAAGGTGATGTATGTATAAAAATAAAATACCATTTTAAATTAAATATTGTCATTCTGCAGAGATGTAATGGCCTACACATCATATTCTACAGACTTCAGAAAATATCTCTGTTAGTACAGATCCTTGTAAAAATTCCTAGTATAGCAAATCATATCCCAATTGCAATATCAGTCAAAATAATCGCAATAAGTAATGCAGGAGCAAGCAAATAAGAAAATGTCTTGTATTAAAAGGTTTTTAGAGACACACATTGGAACAAAACCACAAGACGCTTCCACAAGTTCCTCTATCTGTCATTGCCTCAGGGTGCCAGGGTGTGAGGCTCCAGCTTTTCTGTTTTCCTCACCCATAATCATCACACATATTAGCTGTAGATCACTCCCTACAGATATTTATAGAACCCCACTCTTATGCAATGCACAGAACCAGACACAGCTACTCTGAGTCAGACAGAGAGGCAGGAGACGGCAAAGAAAGGAGGGACGGGGAATGAAAGTGAGCCAGATAGACAGGATGACACAGAAAGAGCCAATGATAAAAATAGTGAATGAACCTGCAGGAGGGGGAGAGTTTAATGGAGGCACAGATAGAAAGGAGTGACAGTATGAAAAACAAAAAGTAAAAACTAAGGAAGGGAAGCAAAGAAATAGACCAAAATGATACAAAATCTTCTACGAAAATTAAAACAAAAACTATTTTTGTATTTACTATTTAAACGACACTCACACTTTTCAAATTAAAATACCTGTTTTTCTTGAAAAGGTCTTTTAAATGTCACTGTACTTAATAACAATAAAGAGACATTTGAACACATTTACTGTCTCTAGGCATGTCATAATAAAAAGCTATGTGGAACTTCAACTCAACACAATTATGGTCTTTACTTTAAAAGGACAGGAACAGGTGACATGGAACAGCAGGTTAGTAGCTGCTGGACTCAAAGCTATGATTTCACAGTGGGTGCCTCAAACTGTGGTGATGCAACTTTCCAGCCAGTGACAAATCCACTCAAAAATCATCAGCAGAACACATCCTGACACCTTTCTATTCCAGCAGTGTACTCAGACACCCAAAGGCCTTACGGAAAGAACTTACAGACAAGCCAGGACTAAACTTTTACAGATTCCCAAATTACATGAAGGTGAAGCTGTAAGCTATACTCTGATCCATTTTCAGCTGCTGAAATAAAACTCCTGACATAAGGTGTTCTGCAGCTTGAAATGTTTTTAGAATTAGCTTGTGAACGGTAGCTAGGAACACTGTATCTTTTTCCAGTAACCAGTATTTCCAACTATGCTGTCAGGGCCCACATCCATGTCTCTCACTCACACACACACACACACACACACACACACACACACACACACACACACACACACACACACACACACACACACACACACACACACACACACACACTGTTTACCAAGATATCTTTAAGAGCCTAAATGGGCAATTAACTTTGACTTTGCCTTTGACTTTTTTAGGATCATTTTTACTACATTCTTGTTTACTTGTATGAAAGGGCCACCACTTTCATGATGAATATACAGTATATTACAAGACACAACCATTAGAAGATTGGTCAACTTGTTGGCATATCCTGTTGGCTAGATTCATGCTTAGTCTCTGATCTGTTTATGTCAGCACATATCCAGCCTGTGTGTGAAAGAAGGCTACTTTAAGCTAAAAAAATAAACCTGTGTGTTTAACGCTTTGTTATGGAGTTATGGAGTGATACATCTCACCTCTACAAGATCTTTGTTGGGAGTTCCTAGTTAAGGACTAATAGCCAATTAGGAGCAGAGTAGGCCGGGTCGTGAGAAGCCGGTAAACACACCTTCGGTTCAGCTGTATATCCCCTTACCAGCTTAGCAACATGGACTGGAGCAAGAGTTTCAGAGTGGTGAGTTTTTAATTTGTAACAAATGTATCTTTCATCCATAAAGTTTTAACTGCGCACTCTCTACATCACAGTAACAACTTTATATCCATTGACACTGCCTGGAGGGTAGCTAATGTTTGGAAGGGAGAAGAGAGGCAGCAGGCAGACGTCTTGTCACTGTGGTTTCCACTGGTGTTTTTGAGGGCGTGTTGGACTAGCCGCTAGGCGAGCATTATGATGCAAAAAAAGGATCCTATTTTTTTTGTGCAGCAAAAAAATTATCCTAAAGAGACAAGGCCTATTATTTATTTGTAATGTCATGCAGACTTAGAACCACGAGATGCTTTTGTAATGAGTTTGAGACTGATTTTGTAGACACTAGCTTGTTTGAGGTTTTGCACCCACTAACCTTCAGTGGTTACAACTGAGATTTCCACTGGAAAAAAAAAAACAACTTTTTAGCTTTGGCTTCAATCCATATCTGTAAAACTATGAGCTGTGTTACCTATTCAGGCTCTGAGGAATGCAAGTAAAATGTCAAAGTACTTGGATTAAAGTAAAAATGGACTACCTGTCAAGTAAGTTTATTTTCAGCAAGCTGCCACACACCTTTTGCCACACAAAGGAATTTCAAAGCGTATATCTGTAGCTTTTCTCAGCCATTACACAAGAATGATTCTGATGACGTGCACTGCATATCCTGGGCCAAATAAACGGCTCATTTATTTCTGTGCATCATGGCCCTCCACTTGATTCATTACACCAACAGAGAGGTAGTGGCTCTTCTGTATTGTCTAACTAACCAGTCTCCCTTCTTAGCAGGTTCAGTTGTATCACCATTGTGTTCAAAGGGTAATAACACTGTAATACGTCTCATTTTCAAGGGAGAGACAAAGTAGATGCTTTTGACAGCCTGGCCAAAGTGGATACGGGGGCTCGGGGTTACATATTGCAGTATATGTACGTATGTGCATATGTCTGCATGTTGCCTGTGCAGCCTGGTTTAATTCTCAGGCCTCTCCCTTTGTTCATTCCTTTGCAGTGTCATTACTTACATGTTGGGGTAACTTTTGCAAACTCCATGGTGTATGTAAGGTAACCTTACATTAACACTTCCAAACTGCAGCCTTCACATTTGCAGTATCTCAGTACCTGGCATGAAATGTCAATGACGCATCAAAACGGCTCCCCGACACATTTCTGACACATCGCCGACGTCTGCCAGATATCTAGCATCAGAGTCGGCCGACTCGACATCCACATCCAGCCAATGAGAGCAGGCAGCTGGCAGAGCAGGTAGCTACTTTTTCACTGCAAAACACTTTTTACTCACCTCCAGCTCTCTCTGTAGCTCAGACAATCCTGCTACCTGTGTGTGCTAATACATTTTTCACCCATATTCTTTGTCTTTATAATTGTTATCTTTATCATAAACAACAGCTGTTTCGTGTGTAGGTTCGCGTCATTTCCTGTTTCACATTTCAAGTGTGTTGTCTTGACCAAACGTGGTTTGGAGACCAGCGTCGGGTGACACAGCCGCTGTCAGCTCGTGTAGTGTGTGACCCCCTGTTACCGAACAGTTACGTAGTGTGAACGCCACAACGACTTCAAGACTCCCGTCACACAACGGCAAATTGTGTAGTGTGAACGGCACGGCATCGGCCGAAGCTGAAAGTCGTGTAGTCTGCACAAGCCTTTACTAGCATCGGATGTCTGTGGGGGAACTCCGGTGTTGTCGGAGAATTTGCTTGTCTATTAAACACACTTGATTTTTTCTTTGTTGGACAACTTTTGAATTGAACCTCAAACTGAGTATTTTTTGTTTGCTTACTGGGATATAGAAAGATGGACTCCTAGGATATTTGAACTAAGATAAGGACTTGGTGGTGAACTTAGTTTTTCATGCCATGACCCTCAAATTACCTTTCTCATATTATTAAAATTTTATACTTTTTCTCCGCCATTGCTCATAATAATAATTCATGCAATTCATGCATCACCTAATTTCATCATAACACAGGCCTGGCCTACAAGAAAGAACAGTGTATGTTTAATCTATCTAATATTGTGTTAGTCATACTATACGCTGATTTATTGCTTGTTAAGGTAAAGAGCTTAAACAAAGCCATATTGGAGCCCTTGTTCAACATGTTTTACATTTCATTAAGTCGACGTGCTTGTAGGTGTCACTTCTCGTCAATCGACCAATTACAGCCTGAATAGGGCGGGACATTAAAAGTTTGATGTGCTACAGCAAACTTTCAGATGTTGAACAATATGATTATTGACTATTTAGTACTTAGCTTTAACAAATTAAAGCCATTTTATAATGATTATATTAAAAAAACAACCCACAGAAATTAAACAGTTGTAACTGTAAACTAGTGGTAAAATAGTGTACTATTATATGAAATTATAATGAATATAGTAATTAATATATTAATGTTATACTAACAAAATACTATTAACTGAACATTATACTCTTTATTTAATGTTAAGATATTATACTAATACACTCATGTATACTAGTTCCTCCACCAGGTTGTGGATAGAGTCTCTGCAGCGGTCAGATGTAGATTTGGCTAGAGCCAGGATGCCAATATTTGCTCCTTCTAGCCACCTCCTCCGTAGAGCAACACGCTCCCCTCATTCTGTTTTACATCTGTTTTACTAGTTATTGTTATAAATATTGTTTATCGTTTAACTTTGTTCAAGCTGAGAAATACACATTTTATAATGTCAGTATTTGTGCATTTTCCTTGATAATCAAGCAAGTGGACTTATAGTACCATTTGTTCCATTATAATCGAATCGCAAACGCAAATTGCAATATTATCCACAATAAGTGCAATACAACTTTTTCTCCAGATTGTGCAGAAAAAGTTGTATTGCTTTACAAAAGTTGTATTGTACTTTGTATTCAAATTAAAACATTGGCAGCATTGACAGACAGTGCAACACACACACACACACACACACACACACACACACACACACACACACGGAAGGATTTTATGTGTTTTCTAGGATAACAGTCTAGATGATTTATAGCTGATGTCATTTCTGGTAATGAAATCAGCTAAAGTGACTGAACAATGTATCAATGTTAATCTTTCTCAGGCAAGTGATATTAAAAAAATGAATGACTAATCGGTACTGCATAGCTGCATGGAGGTAAACCTCTTGTGTATCTTACTTTGCCCCCTCAGGCTTAACACCACAGCCAGGTGACCAGGTAATCTATCTACAGACTACAGCTTAGATACAGAATAACAGCTTTGGATCTTTAGCTGTCTTGGCCTCACATACATCAGGCTATCTAGAGAATGCATAATCCACACTAAACCTAGACCAAAAATCAAATGCTACTGTCTAAATTGACCCCATGATCAATGTGCCCTCAGTACTGTGCGTCTCTAACACAGATGTCCATCATTCACCCCAGGATTCATCAACCCACTACATATGAAGTTAGACCAAACAGACAAACTAAATGAATAATAGCTCCAATGCTTTTAAAATGTCAAAAAAGGGGTGTGGTTATTAGTATCAGTATGAGGTTTTCAAAGCTAGATGCAACAACAAACAGACCTCAAAACAGGCCAAATCATCTGTGCACAAATTGCTGTTGCATTAGCCAAAAATAGCAATATTATGTAATATTTCAAAGAGAACAGTCTCCAAAGTCATAAGATGATATGCCAAACTTCATCAAAACAAAGAAACAGTGGGGTTAAACAATGTTGCACACATTGAAACTTACCAAAAAATAATATGTCCCACATAGTGCACAGTATATAGCAAGTTAAGAATATCAAACTGGCATGCAACAGGAACATAGCATACATTTGTATTGATGTCTACAGTGGCCATTTAGTTACAAAGTTTCAGTGTTTATGCATTATCAATCCCTGTATTTTCGGTATAGGGCTCTTGTAGACAGATGTTCAAATAGCCAGTATTTCTCTGACTCATTAACTTAATACCAAATCAATATTGATGTGACCTGATGTCTGTTATGGAACTAGTCATAAATATTTATATTCCTACCGAGAATTCTGCATAAATCTGCTAAAGCCGCCCCCGCTGCCTCTACTGTCTGCTAACAACTGCCACACAACAAAACCAAGCAGGACAACCACAGGCAGATATGAATAAAGAGCATGAAAGCAAAGCAGCACTCATCAAATGGACAAAATTATTTTCTATTTGATATAAACTATACTACTGTCATCATTTACAACATTAGCTACACCATGGGAACAGTTTCCTAATGATATATAAATAGATGGTTATGTACTGAAGGAATAATTGAGTGCTGCTAGTCACTTACTGCTCAGCCCTTTTGTTTACATTTTGGAAAGCCATTCTCCTCTATCTTAAAACACGAGATAAAATGTTTAGTAAACAGGCTAACTTTACTGTAATAACCATGTTAAGAGCATTAGAAATAAGACTCCAAGAGCAAAGGAACTGAAACAACTACAGATTTAACACCTTGGTCCGTTGATCGAGCACCATCTTTTTGTGCCTTATAATGTTTTACACCATTGGTAAAAAGGTTTAATACTTGGGATTTGGTGCCAGAAATGTTTGAATGTCCTGGGCTTGCCAAGTCTGTTCTCTCTCCAACATGAGTATAGGCCCAGCACAAATATTCAGCAAAGGAAGAGAAAGAGAACAGAGATAAGCTGTCTTGCATGGGAAGATCTGCTCTCTCATGACACAGAGCCCCAGGAGCTTATCCTACATGTGCACAACAGGAAGCCAAAGAAGAGTTCCCTGCTCAAACACACATACATTTTAGTGCATACATCAAAACCACCCAATACTAATACCATGCAAACTGCAACTGAACAAAACTTCCGAAAGCACGTAATGCTTTGCTGAACGAGCCTAGCAAACTTCGCACTGTAGAAAACCGCTGGACAGCTGTCGTCTCGTTTATGTCAATCAACTGCAATAACACAAAGGCTCATAGTTGACATCAAAGGGTCGAGGGAGACATAACTGTGGATCATCACATAGAGATTAGATGGTCTGACTCACCGAATGGTTGACTCCCCACATAAGCACGCTAAGCAGAGGGTCGCTGGCACGGAAGAGCTTCACTTTCTGGGCAACGAAGTGTTTTTTCTTGGTCTTCGTTTTGCTCGCAATAGCTGCGGCTATGCTGCTCGCCGAAGCCATCTTTAAGCAAACTGGCTGGTTATTGCAGTATTTGCGATAATCTTGACAGAGTGTCTTCCCTTGAAGGTGGCACAGTGGCCACCAGCTCACGACTTAGTAATAACAACACTATTCATTTAGCCAGACCGCAAATCAAAGTACTCCTATTATTTTCTTCATCCGACGTCCCACACAGCTTGACTGACGCTAAGGTCCTAACGTTACCTCGACAATGACTAAAATTAAGGAAAATACGGTGTTAAAGCTAATACTGCTGCTCTCATTCGCCTAACAGTCCGCCGCTTGCCCCAGCCCACATCATAAGTCACCTCTCTTCCTTCCTTGACTAGTCTGGAGCTCTCCGCACTGAGGTCTCACTGAGCTGGCGCTAGCATAGCCGAGTAGCTTGCTAGCTAGCAATCATCAACTATACGTTAAATTTCGTAAAATGAATTAACGTAAAAGACAGGAACAAACGGAAGCGACGTGACGAATTAAACACACTTTATCACGCAGCCTTAAAACAAACTATTAAAATGACACATTAATGATGCTGAATGGCTAACTAAACGCTCCTGACTACCAGCTAACGTTAGTCCCTCCGACCTTCGCTAACCAACAGACGGCACAAACCGACTCCGCTCACCAGCTAGCTACCGTTAGCTTGCAAGCTAACTATTAACATTAGATAGCAGCTCACAGCTAGCCAGCGGCTCCGCCAGCCCTCCTCTTGCACGTTTGTGTCAGTCCGTAGAGATAACAGGGCTGTATCCTTTCATGTTCTTGCCTCAGTTCGAATTAAAACGCAGGGGAGCAGTTATTTAAAATCAACGTGTGGTCAACTCCGTTTGCAGCCTTGAGGCTCGTGTGTGCTGACTGTGAACTGACAGCTCGACGGAGGGGAGGTGACAGCCTGCGCTTTGCAGTGTCTGCTGCCCTGATTCGCTGCAACCCCCTCCCTCCGCCAGGGCTATGCTACTTTGCTGCCCATATGAGATTTCAATTTCATATTGACAATTGAAACATTATTAACGAATCAAAAATCCCTTTTGAGGATGAGAATGTAGCATTCACTGCGCCTATGAAACTGCGTGGTAAAACATCTCCGTCGGGGTAAAACAAGCTGCCCCTACATGTGGAGTGCACGAGTATTCTGATCTTTATGGTAAATGCATTGAAACGGCCCAGAGCCAGCTGACAGGCAGGGTTAGCGACTATATTCTGACATTTTTCTCACTTTCCAAAGACACGTGACGCAATGTGAAAGTCTTACCTGAAGAAAAGCTACGAAACCTTAATTGTACCAGACGCGAGCACACCACATACAATATCATTTATAATTAACTTTGGGTAAGGACACACGTGTGACTAGGATACGTACGGTTTTCAAGGTGTTGACACAAGCCTACCAAATAGAAATGAATAATATCTCAATTACTTAGTATTATCTCATCTTGAAATTAGAAGTAAACATCATGTTACTTGTGTAAAAAAAATCCTCTAAAATGTAAGGGAAATTACATTAGGACATTATTCTTTGATTTTGGGTTGCTGGAAAAACATTAAATAAAGAATTACTGACAGCTGATCATACTTTTGAGTTCATGACTAGGCCTATATACAGACTGAATATAAACCATTTTTTACCATATTACTTTCTACTTTCCAAGTAAAAGTACCACGATTGTACTTTGAAATTGCTTCCTTTGTGATCCCTGAGGTGCTGTAAAAGCACATTGCTCCATAATTTCCGGCAATGACTGATAGATTTGAGATTTGTCCAGAATAACTATGACATTTTTAATTTAAAAATTAAGCATTTTTACTACATCAATGTAGATATTGTCCCAAAGTAAAAGTCCTACATTTATACCTTGAAGTTTAATATGTGCTGTAAAAACACATTTATACCTTCAGGCAATGACGGATAAATTTGAGTTTAGGACAAATTAAATATATATAAAAATGTTTCACTATGGAGAGAATTTCCGAAGTTGTGAAAAAAATGCAGTTGTGATGTCTATACCCCAGATAAGTAGCTAACTGAATCATAGCAACAATGTGCACCATCCATTTTAATGAATAACCCCCCCAGCTGCAAATTCTGTGTAACAATCCCTCAATTATATGCTGCTATTTAATTTTGGCTCAATATCAACATTCCTCTGAATTGATTAGACGATCATTCAGATCACCTGTAAACTGGGTGTGAGGACTGATTTATCAACAATGACTGAGAGTAGCTTGGTGATTCCCCTCTTGTTTATTGGTTTCATTAAAACCCCTTACCCATTATTTACCTTTTTGAAGAGGCATTTGTTTGTTATTGAAGAGGATTTTTTTTCATTATTAAAGTTGGCTAGTTGTGAGATTTGCTCTCCAATTGGATATTTTTAAAATTTTTGTTATGTGATTGGGAACTGGGTCTCAGGCTCCTTTCCCCTGAGCTGAGACCTGTGGAATCAAGACTGCACATAGAACAAATCTTGGCACATACTTCATTGTGCTTTACTAAATTAAAGGGGGTTGTCATAGTGAGTATTTAAACAGCAAATAGGTATCTTGGAAATGCCATCAGGCATCATGATGGCCCAATCCCAATGTCCCCCCTAAACCCTGAACCCTCACAGACTTTACTGATGTCACTTGGAAAGTGATTGAGTATAAGAGGCTGCAAGGGCTCAAAATGCTGTAAAGGGGAATGGGACAGCCCTTTGCCACTTTATCAAGTTGCCTTGACAACACTGAAACACGTTGCACACTTTTTATTCTATGTTTTTGCCTTATTTTTAAGTCCTGCAGGCTCTCGCCCAACAGAGTGGAGGAGAGGTAGCCTAAATGTCAATATATATTTGTAATTAATCAATACACTACTGTTGGTCAAATAGCATCATTAAACAAAAACTAAAATAAATAGTTGAATAAACTAAATGTGTAATAAGGTGACTGCATTCCTCTGACTTCATGTGTTCTATGCACCATCTTAAGTTAAGAAAACTTTCAACAATATTAACATCAGCGTAGGTGTCGATTCATGTTTGTTTACTGTTTTCTTCTTCTCTTATAACGCTGATTTGCCGTGATACTTCTTTCGCTTCCGGCCTTCCCCCGGTAACCCCCGTGTTTCATGTCATACCGCTATAAAACTGTGGACAATTCTCTCAGCCAAAGTCTGCAGAAATGCGGACATACGAAAAGGGCTCAAAATGTCCGCGAGAGAGCCCTCGCGCACTTGACGATTTGACAGTGGGACAGCCCTGAGCCTTCACGGACTTCCCGGGAACGCGCCTCAAAGTCTGTGAGTCTGTGAGGGTGGACATTGGGATTGGGCCGATGACTGTTGGTTCAAGACGCACTAAGACAATGTGACAGTCTTAAGATTGTCAATTGAGGGATGCATTAATTCTGCATTAATGATAGGCTATTATAAGCCTTACTGCAAATTGTCAATCAATTCATATAAAAAAACAAGCATCTGGAAAAATGAAGAACAAAATTTAAAAAAAAATTCATACACCAAGGTTAGTTTGAATGTGTGCACCATGATGAAGACGCATGGTTGCTGGTTCAAGACTCAATTTAAGACAAAAACAATGAAAGGTATTAAAGTTTGGAATTGCATTTAGCTGTGAACTAGAATAAACTCAGTGTGTTAACCCTTTCACGCATAGTGGTCACTACAGTGGACAGCTATTAAAAAGCCGCGCACTGGTATGGGCAGAGGTTCTGATAGTTGCACATCAGCCACAGTGGACGCTATTGTGTCATGCCATACACTGCCACCCTCTGGTAAGCCGTTGTAAATGCAACTTAAATTCGTCAAAACCAAGATGGCTGACGCTGAGCAGCTCAGATAAATGTTACCACTCTTTCAATTATAAGAGACCCCTGCAGGTAAATAAAATTTGGCAACATCTAGTAACAACTAAGGAGTAATGCAATTGTTAAACTTTACACGTATTGATTTTATGTCGGGAGGAAATTACGATTCATCTGTCCACTAAATTGGACATTATTGCTGGCTAGGCCTATATTTCAACTATTACTGAGACTTTGATTTTCTTGAAATTACTTAATGTGCACTAACTGTTTTGGATGTAAATCAATGGATTTATGTTATTAGAATGTAAAACTTGCAGTTTTTGTAACAAAAACAATATTTTGTGCAGATTAGTTCTATTAGCCTTTGTGAGTAACATTTAGTGTCTTGCAGCAACTAATAGAAAGGCATTCAGGATAGTGGAGTAAATTCCATCAGAATCACGTAAGGATAATACAGTCATGATGAATGGCTGCCAGAAATAGGAGAATCCCCAAATGCTAGCAATGATAGTGTAGCTGAGGATGCAGAGAAAGAGAGAGGCTGAAGAGTAAGAACTGAGGTTCAACGTTTTTGCATTGCATTAAACATTATTAGAATATGTTAGAATATGTGACCACATTAGTTTAACAGCATTAAAAATATAGTTTTCACATACTATATCATTTAATTCATTGGTTTGTTAAATACATATTTCTTCAGTTAAAACCTTATGTGCAGGCTGTCCACCTTAGTGGACATGTAAAAAAAAAAAAACCTTGACAAATGTGTGTTTAAACAAAATGAAATTCTAATTTTATTTTTTATGCCTAAAGAACAATAGGAAACAAAATCCTGACAGAGGCTGACATAATTCATATATGAAAGGGTTAATTTACAGATAATTGTTGAAAATGTATAATTTATTTTTGGAAGAACAACTTAACTTCACCATGTTGAGAATGCTGTTAACCTGTGATGAAAACCTGTCTCTGACTGCATTGCAATTAGGATTTATAACTACAGACCTCCGGCAGCTGCTCTCTCTCCCCAGTTATATGACAGTGTGGTTGCGTGGTCTTGAATAATGGTCCATATGTAACACAAGGTACGCTTGATAACTTAGTGGGTAAGATTCGTGTTTTTATATACCAAAGGTCTCTGGTTCAAAGTGCACAGTTGCTTTTGCTTGGACGGCATTGCTTTAGTGCTTGCCTGAATACAAAACTCAGTTCACAAAATGTATAGTTTAGATGAATTAAATAGGCTATGACAATAATTCTCACTCAGTTTTAACATATTAAATAATTTGTTATTTTGACCAAATTTTATACTTATAAAGCAAAATTTCTCAGCAAGAAGCCAAAAGTCTTTTGAGCTGATTATCTAGGTCAAACAATAATACTACCGTATAAAGGCAGAGAACAGTAGGCTACAAAAAGGCTGAAGATGAGAAAAATAAGGGTTTAAAGTGTTCAGTCTATGTAAAACTGCTAACAGGTGATTATCAGGTGTAACGACTTTTGTCTTTTTGGACGTTACAACAGATATCATGGATTTAGATTAAAAGACCTAAAAACTTCAGTGCCTTTGGAAAAATGTAAAGAAATGTGAGGGTTAACCCAAAACAAACACATCAAACAACATGTGCTCTTTCAGCTTTGCCCTTACAATTTATTAATAATTGCCTATTAATCAATTAAATAAACACATTTGAATGAATTCAGATATGTGAGAAAATAGCTTATCTACTGTCCAAATGTAACACATCAACAAATGTACTGTAAGCTATAGCTGTTAGCCTACCTGTTAGCGATATATTTTATTCACCACGACCGCATTGTGATAATAAATTCAATTACCAAAATGTTAGTTCATCGTCATATTTAGGCCTTTTCAATAACAGGAAGTGGGGGCAACGTAGGCTAAGTAAACTTAGGCTATAGTTAGCTTAAACTGAAATTGGCTGTATATGTTAAAACAAAAGACAACAAATCAGATTCTTGACTAAATTTTGACTATATTGAATATTGCTACATTTTGGCTTTATAGTAGGCTTTTACTTTTTGTAGCCTATAGTAGCTTTAATACATAGCTAAATGTTAGTAAATCCTTTTTTGTACATGGTGATCTCATTTATGCTACATAAATAATCAAGGTTTGAATCAAATTTAAATATCTAGAAAAGCAGTGAAATTGTCAATCGGCTACATCAATATGTTTGGACTGCTATTACAAGTCCAAAACTCATTTAAATTTTTCTTTTTTTTTTTATTTAGTAGTAACTACTTCTATAGCCTATTGGAAAGATTAATATTACTTTGTTTTCTTATATTAGCATACTCTGTATAACTCTGTTGTAATGTTAACATTTTGTAAGACAAGACAACAAACTTTTGGAAGAAAATATCTGTTAGATTAAAAAATGGTATTAATGGTTCCCTCAAATAGGTTCAGAAAACACTTCTTTAACATCTGTCCCATAGGCTTACTATGTACAATTATGGTGTTTTTAAAGCATTTTCAATATTTAGAAATGTATTTATTTAAAGGTACAAAAGTAGGAGTTTTACTTTGGAACTTCTCTGCACTTTTGCATTTTTGTATGTAGTCAAAGTTGTCCTAAACTCAAATAAATCAGTCATTGCCGGAGAGTATGGCACAATGTGTTTATGCAGCTCCTGAAGTAGTCTATCAAAATTGTAATAAAAAAAAGTAATTTCAAGGTATACATGTGGGACTTGAACTTTTGAAAATTGATACATTAAAAATGCTTAGTTGTCCTGAGCTCAAGTCAATGAGTCATTGCCAGAAATGATGGAGCAATGTGCTTTTATAGAACCTCTAGCTGTTTCAAGGTGCAACTGTGGGACTTTTACTTTGGAAAATCTCTAAATTGATATGGTAAAAATGCTTGATTTTCAGTCTATAAGTATTTAGTTATTTATTTATAACCAGTTAGCCTAGGTCTAGGCTACTTGTTTATACAAATAGCCTAGACCTATATGATTATTAGTCCATCATAGGCTACAGAAACTCAGGGAGACAACTGATGCCAGTCTGGAGGTATGTCAATGATTCACATTTTGTTTTGTAGTTATTTTGCACAATTTGATTTGTTGTCTTCTGCAACTTTTTGTCTTGTAATTCAACGTTTCACTGTAGCCTACATTTTACTCTGGTGTGCATGTGACAAATAGCCTACAAATCCTTGATTTAACCTGACTGCATTGACATCTAGCTTATATGTCAGTCTTTGTCAGCCAGATATATGCAAGGCACCATTGTTGACGACAGTAAACTCTATCCACAATCCACATATTGAAGTCAGTAACGATATATTTCAACATTAAACTGGCTATCTAATACAAAAGGTTCAAAGCAATAGATGTTGAAACCACAGAAACCCGTATTTAGCCCAACCTGCCACCCGTAGCCTAGCAACGCGGTGTCAACCTCCTTTTCCAAAACATTAAACCTGCAGCTCCTCTGGCCGGCTGTCATGCTAATTGTAAATCTTAAACTTTAGGCTGGACAAAAATAGGTAAGAAAATGTGCGATAATGAAAATGTGTGATCTGTAAGTTTGTTTTTTAAAGCGTCATCTCTGTGAACACTAACTTACTAACGCTGCCGAGGAGTAGTAGCCTGTCAGGTTAGCTACGTATTTTAACGATAGCTAGCATAGCTATATTCATGATTGCAGAGTCATAGATTTGATTGCATTGAGTAGCTACTGAACAACTATCTGTAATCAATCAACGCTGCTTAGACACATTTGGTAAAAATACTGTTTCTCTCTAGGTCGCAGAATGGGAAAGAAAGGGAAGAAGGAGCATGAAACTCCATGCAAGGAAACGGTGAGAGATTCATGTAGCTTAATGGAAGCCTTCTCATACCTTACCTTTTGATAAAACCTAGCTAACGTGTTTCTGAAAGGTTTATATATTTAGATTTCCGTAGCCTGAAAACACTGGGTACATCAGACACAGATACACATAAGATCAGTTATAAAGCGCTCTCTCTCTCTCTCAATTTCAATTCACTATGCTTTATTGGCATCTGTTTAGCTAACGTTAAACAAAGTTGCCAAAGCAATAAGTGACATATAGGTAATAAAATCTCTCTCTCTCTCTCTCCCTCCTCACACTCACAGTTTGAACCAGTGCCTGTTGAGGGCAGGACCCCAGCAACAGTAGTACTGCTGCTGAGCTCTCCAGAAGAGGACATCCTTGCCAAAGCCTGTGAAGCAATCCACACATTTGCAGAGAAGGGTAACGTTACAATAGGCTAGCATTGCTAACCTATAAACATGTTATGCTTTCGTGTGTGTTTGGGTGAGAGCGACCCAGCATCTGAAAAGCACAACATCTAATTGTGGCTGACCACTGTCTTATCTTATTTCTTGACATTTACTGTGAAATCACCTAATATGTTTCCAGTCTACCCTCATAAAGCATTTTAAACACTTACTTGTTTTTTAAGAGCAACTGACGTGTTTTTATCAACATAGTATTTTGAATCCAAGCCTCTTTTATTAATGTATATTACTATGTTGAGTACCCATTTTAGCTATATTTTTTTTATCTTTACTACTTCACTGACACATAAGTGCTCTCAGCTGCACTCAGGTCTGTTTGGCCCCATGCTTAATTTTCCTGTTCACTGTCTCCCCCTGTTGTTAGGAGATGAGAACAAAGTTTCTCTGCTGGGACTTGGGGCATTGCAGCCTCTCTGTCAGCTCATCGCTCACAAAAACAAGCTGGTCAGGCGCAACGCCTTCATGGCCCTGGGCATCATGGCCACCAACAGTGAGTCAGACATAGGAAATCATTGCAGACTTGCCTTCTGAGTCATCTGATGTGACTGGCCTTTTTAAACTTACATAACTTCCTGACCATCTATCTGCTTGTCAGGGACTTGACTGTGTACTGTTTTGTTGACTTACAGACTGAGTGTTTAACTTTGTCTTGTGTTTTCATTGAAAGGTGATGTAAAGAGTGCTCTAAAAAAAATTGATGTCATTCCATCAATCATTGACAAACTGTCACTTGAAGGTGAGTAACGTTGATCACAAGCTGGATAGACTCAGAAGTAGATATTTACTGTATATTAGCTGCAATAAAACAAACAAACAAACAACACAATTTTCTCTCCTTTTGAAGAAGATATAGTTGTCCATGAGTTTGCAACGCTGTGCCTGGCCTCTCTGTCAGTGGATTTCTTCTGTAAGGTCCAGATCTTTGACAACAAGGGCCTGCCGCCTGTAATCCAGCTCCTATCCAGTCCAGACCCCGATGTCAAGAAGAACTCGCTAGAGATCATCTTCAACCTGGTTCAGGTGACTCTAAGTCTTCTGCCTAGAGGAGGTTACAAGACTGTACAGTTAAGGTTTACTAAAAATCATCACTGTGTGCTCAGTAAGATATAGTTCTGTGATGGGTGCAATTCACATGATTCCAACATTCTTGTTCTCTGGTTTTCTGCTGTGTTTTACTGTATGTATGAAGGACTACCAAAGTCGTCTGGCAGTACACGAGTTAGGCGGGATCCCTCCACTTCTGGAACTGTTGAAGTCCGACTTCCCTGTCATTCAGCATTTGGCTTTAAAGACGTTGCAGAATCTCACCACTGATAAAGATACACGCAACACCTTCAGGCAACAGCAAGGATTTGAGAAGCTCATGGATATCCTCAGCAGCACTGTATGTGTGTGTAGAAAGAATATGGAGAGGGTCATCACTGGAAATGGTTTCATTTTAATTAGCACTTGTTCTCAACTCGTAATGTGTTTTCTATCCATGAGTCTGTGTCCTGTACAACCTCTATCTATCTTTTTATTTCTTACAGGACTTCAGAGACCTTCACGCTGAGGCCTTACAGGTAGTTTCTAACTGTCTGAGTGACAGTGAGAGTTTCAAGCTGATCCACAGTGCTGGGGGACTGACGAGGCTGATGGAGTTTGTTCTCCACCCCAACATGCCTGAAATCCAGTCCAGGGCTGTTAAATGCATCGCCAGGGTTGCTCAGAGCTGTAAGCACAGAAGGAGATGAGAGAAAATCATTTCCTCTTAACTTTTCAACCTGGTAGTTTGGAAGTAGTATGAGTAAATACCACTTACTTTACCTGTGTTTACTGTGTTTGTTTCACTGCGCGTGTGTGTAAATGGCTGTGTGTCTGTGTATAGCTGAGAATGGCAAACTGCTCCATGAGCAGAATGTGGAGAAGGTCCTGGTAGAGCTCCTGTCTGTGGCGGATGTCAGCGTGAAAACGGCTACCTGCCAGGCCGTGTCCGCCATGAGCTTCCACCTAGCTAGTAAAGACCGCTTCAGAGACCTGGGTATGGACACATTCACACAATCTCCCATCACACTTGCCCACAATGAAGTATGAATGAGTTGGATTCATGTGTGTTTCAGGTGGTATCCCTGCAGTTGTACAGATGCTGAACAATGAGAGTTTGGCGCTGAGAGAGGCAGCAACCCAGGCTCTCTCTAACCTCACATATAGCAACCAGCTCAACGCTTTGTGAGTGACAGACAACTCGAGTGAATGTTTCTTTGTTATTCTTGGATTAAGTTGGTTATTTTAATGTATCTATTATATTATTTCAGGTTTATTGAGCAGGGACAATACGCATTAAGAATATATAAATAAATGTATAATTTTGTTTTCTATTAGATAATGTCAATGTCATACCTACAGTAAAGACATAGACAATTCATAATTTCAGGGTATTTTGAGTATTTGTGTGTTTATATGTGCCAAACGTGTAAAACATTAAGTGATGAGTTTTCAATCTCTAAAGCAGATGTGGTATTTTAAAGTTGAGCAGTACGCCTTTCCTCTCCACTGTTTCACAAATGATTTAATGCTTCATCTGTCTTATCATGGTTCCCCCTTACTGAATATCTCTTTACCTCTTTCTCTCAATTTTATCTACCACCTTTATATTCCCCTGACATATCTTCCCTGTACCCATTGTCTCTCACTGTCTGACTTCATTTTTCAGTATAAGTTTCTCCTTCAGTTCTCAGGACACGATCATTTAACTCACACCTCCCAATGCACCATTCCTTCACTATCCTAACTCTTTATGTTTGTTTTCCCTTATGCACCAATTATTTATGCAAATCACATGTCACACACATATGAAATAAATACTATGTGGTATGCAGTGTTGTGAGACTGCATTAATAGCCAGCTCCATCAGCTCATCCATTTCAGTGGGATCTTCCAGTGCAGTGTACGAGGCAGAAGGCCACAAGATCCTTGTCCAGGAGCTCTTTGGAAGCTGTCCGAGGACGGTGGCCAATTCTGCTGCAACGCTTGGCAACCTGGCAGGACAGGACGTCATCCGCTGTGGCATCTTGTCACACAGAGCCATACAGGCCCTAGTGGACACCTTGAAGTCCACATATACAGAGGTCCTGGTCAACGCCACGCACTGCCTGGCAGTGTTGGCCTGTGATACAGAAGCCAGGGCAGAGGTTGGTGTTTGAATGACTGATCAGAATGCTGCTGTGTTCTTATGTTTGCAAATGAGAAGAATATTATGAAATTTGGAGGTGGAAATATTGCTTAATTTAACTGATAATGTTTTTACTGATACTGTTTTTAACCCACAAAATAAAATAAAATAAAATATGTTCAATAGTTTCTTATAAATTGTCCATAAAATTCACTCCCTGGCCTACATAGTTACAAAGTGCTGGCGGCCTTCAACCACTGGTCAATTTGCTGCGCTCCTATGACAAGGAGGTGTTGCATAATGCATGCATGGCCATCAGTGCCTGTGCCATTGATGAGCCCACTGCTGTGGAGATGTGCAAATATGGGTAAGACACTGATAACAATGACATCAGATCATGGCTGATGAATCACGAAATGTCAAATTGGAGGAGCATAGTTGAGTATCAAATGAAAGTGCAGTGAAAGTGTTGTTTGTTGGAGCCGACTCAAAGTAATCTCTTAAATAGCCAGTAGATGGCAGGATAGTACAGTGTTACATGTGTCTACTTGTTAAAGTATGGGTAATTTTGTTCAGGTGTGTATTTTTGTGACTTTTTGTATGTGTGACTTTTTATATTTATCATCAGTGTCTGAATATCTGTATGTGTTTGTATTCCTGCTCTGTCTTATGTGTGTCTCAGGGCCCTGGAAATGCTTCAGGAAATCAACCAATCAGTGAATCGTAAGAGCAGCTTCAGCAAGTTGGCCATGATCAGCTTGCTGAACTCCAACTTGTCTGTTAAATACAGCCTGACAGATCATTTGGCCTCCACTGACATCATTAGTAATGGCTTCTATGATGCTGGGAAGGTGTGTGTATGTTTGTGTACTATTTAAATGTAATGTGAAACAGGGGTCACTTAAAGAAATGTAAGCAAAATGGGGGGAAAATAACTAATATAATAATATTATAATCATAATTAGTTATTTTGGATGTTTAACTAGTTGAACGGTTTCACCAACACTACCATAACAGTTTTCTCTATGTTTTAGCATAATAGTGTTTTCTGTTCCACTCTCTGTCTCTTAGGTTCGTGGAGGTCAGAGGATTCTGACTTTAGAGGAACTGTCCAAGCAGCCTGTCAACCAGCACCGGCCAATCATTGTTGTTAACAGAGCAACAGAGTATGTTTTCTTGATTTTTCCCCCTAAAGTTTATAACTAAACATTGTTTATTATTTGTATTCATCATATTCCAGCCCAGTAAACTCGCCACCCCCAAACTATACAGCTAACTGGGCCTTTTACACAACAAGCAGAGTGGGAAAGTAACAGGAACAACCACGCAGATAGAGGTTTGAGCAATGGCTGAGACTTGGCAAGCTTCCTACACTACCAGCCACATCAATCTAGTTTGTCTGTACAATTTATTGTGGCTGTTAGATTACTATTACCCTCCTCTTGTCTTCTCCAATCCAGTGCAACACTTTTCTTCTTTCCCCCTCTCTCCCCGGTTCCTTCAGTGTGCCCCGTTAGCGTGGCCTCACAGGGTAAACTATCCAAATTTTTTTAGATGGCAACACACTCAGAAGTAAAAGAGGCTTTGTGTATAGACTAATGGATTTACATGCACAACCATGATTATGCGCACACACACACACACACAGACAATAAAATAAGATAAATTAAATTTGCCAAAGAGAGCAGTACCCCCTAAGAGTACCTCAGTTCCACCCCATTTAAACCACGCCCCCCCCTTCACCATCCATACACACAAAAGATCTCAGGCATTCCTAAGCAATGTTGTTATGTAATACATCTGTGGTTTTATCCATGGCTGAGTATGACCCAAGCTTAACTTTTTAACTTTAAAAAGCAAAGACTGCAAAAACTAAAATCTAACTAAGATTAATTATCTTAATTGAAGCCAAAATATACTTGTTTATTGTCTGACGAGATATTTCTTCTTACCAGGTGGCATTTATGTAAGTGAATTTCACTAATTTCAAGTTTTTTTTGTCCTTAAGTAGCAAGTGAAATATTCTTGTTTTGTTGGCAGATAATTTTGCTTATTATTATATTATAAGTAATAATCTTTTTTCCCTTGTTTTTTGAGAGTTCACTTTTTGCAGTGTATTACTTTAAATGTTCATCCTCTATCTCCGGAAACACAGTGCCTCATATAACTTATTTTGTGTATATATATTATTATATTATGTTATATTATATATATATATATATATTACCAGGGATCTGTCTGATGGGTATATCAAGAACATGAGAATGTTGCAGACTGGTAGGACATGTATAGCAGCTCCAGAAGTTTTGCCCATAATTTAAAAATGGGTGCATTTTAAATTTATTAAAAACATAGCAGATCCTATTTGTCTGTTGTGTTACACTGTAAGTGTTTAAAACAATGTGTTTGGATACAAGAGCAAATTGACGTTTGCTCACTGGGTACCTTCTAGTTTCTTTCTGAAATCTGTGTTATTATAATGTGTGCAGATATTCCAATGTACATATTGTGCATCGCAAGTACAGATGGCACATAGCAGCAACTGAAAATCTACAAAAAGAACAGTACAAATGTTACAATAGTGCTGTGTTTTGGTTATATAAAGCACTTTACTCTTGTCCTTCTTTGGCAGAGAGACAGTGCATGTGCCAGAAGAGAGGCAGAGCAACCCATCAGAAACAGACACCGGCAGCAAGGGAGACCGCAGGACACCAAGGTGAGAGTGTCTGTGTATGTGGGTGGTGGGGATACTAACAGTGCCATCATATGTAATACTGCCTTGCTTATTTTTCCCAACAGTATACATCTTAACACATTGTTTGGTATTTCAAAATATTTTTTTAAAGATCTGTGTAATTTCTGAACACACTGTAAACACAAAAAGATATCAATAACTTCATTGTATGGTGAAATGTAGTTTCAGTAAGGCTTAGATTAGATTTGTTTCGTTGAGGTATAATTATAGTACTGTAAAACCACTCATTGATATTCTTCCCTATTTTTAAAGACACTGATTTCTTTTTAATTAACTGCACAGGAAGAAGAAAGAGGATGACAAACAGAAAGACGAGACCCAGCCTGAGTCTCCCACAGAGAAACCTTGGAAGATGATGGATGACGTCTCATTGCAGCTTCTAGTTAAAGAGGCCAAAGAATTCATCCTCCCGCTGAATGATGAACAAGAACAGTATGCTGCTTTGGCCAGGTGACAGATCAATGCAGTCAGCACGTAACCAACATGCGGAGACGTCACCTCAATTAGAGGAGGAAACCATCTTATAGTAAATGATTGGCAGTCATTCTCCAGAATCTTAGAAACAGATTTAAACAGCACATCCTGGAAATGGCATGTAACAGCATTATGCAGGCACAGATGCACAGCTGACCCTCAATAGATACAGTCCACGATGAGACATCAGGATGCAAAACAAGCACGTTTTTGAAGGTTCCTCCATTGTAATGGGTTTGTGTGGTTTGGCTTTGGGTCTCAGGCTGGTGAGTGAAGCCATGGGCGGAGCAGTGGAGGCCAAAAAGTTGCACGAATTCCCATGGGTGCTGCACCTCAGCGAGCTCAAGTTTCAGCTCCAGTCTAATGTTGTTCCCATTGGTTTGATCAGCAAGGGAATCTACTGCCACAGGGCACTTCTCTTCAAGGTACCACTGACCTCGCTACACCACAGCATCATCCTTTACATTTCCCCCACATCTTTTGATATCTTATTTTAAACCCCTTGTCACTTAAGTTCTCCCCATCCTCCACTTGCAGTATTTCTTTCCCTCTACGTCTCTCATGTTTTCATATACACTGTAGCCATCTTCATTCAATCCAGCTTGTTTCCAAATCATCATACCCCCATCATGTCTCCTGTCTTTAACTTTTCAGTGTCTGGCTGATTGCATCGGAATGAGCTGCACTCTTGTTAGGGGTGAGTACAACCGCGCTTGGAACGAGGTGCTCCTCTTCAGTAGGAATCCCTCCAGCAATGGGCGCTCTTCACAGTCATGCCGCTACATAGTGGACCTCATGCACCAGCCTGGAAACCTGTTGACAGCCAATACCCCTGCTGCTGTGCAATACCAGACTATATAGAGCAACACTGTACTGTATAGAAATGCTGTACTACATACTACTGTGACCAGACATTTTACTGAGATGCATTATAGATAAGTGATTTGTACTGTATGTGTATTTTCTGTATGGCAGACCTTTACACCATACAGTATTCTCTGTGCCTGCACAAGTCTAAATTAAAAAATGATGTTAGTCTATAAGGCTTCTCTAATAAATACTCTGATTTAACATTTGGTTCTTCACCACAGATGATTGACAATGTTGTATTTACAGAGACAAGTCAGGTGGGTTTGATTGTGGTGTCCCAGTCAAACTCTGCATGTTTGAGCCTCAATTGTACATCATTAAAAAGAAACATACAGCATGCTAGGACCACTGAGCACCAAATAATGTCCTCTATGTGTGTCAGATTTGGTTACACCTTTTGGTTTATAATGACCTCACAGTAGAATACTACACTGAGAATTGAATTTGCAACACACAGGATAGCCTAATTGCACAACCAAACCAGACAGATTTCTTTCAAGCCATAAAGCTACTGGCCTCAGGGCTGGGCAATATGGTCATGAAAAGAAATTATCTCATACAATATGATAATTATCATTATTTCTTTCATTTTTCATAAAGGCTGATTTCTGCTCCTGAGTGGTTTAAACTATTATTTATTTTCAGAACATGACAAAAACTCACCAAAGAGTGGATCACTTAACAAATCTGAGGTAGAACATTCAAAACAATAATGATAAAAACTTTTCTTCGACAAATAGCCTTTGCATGAGTAAGATTAAGTAAAATATTTTTTTCAGTCCCTTTTACATACAAAATAAATATCTTAATAGAAAAATTAAGTGCCAATTCGTTCGTGATTCAAATTAATTAAATTAAACGTTTATTGAACATTTGTTATATTGTTATTTAGGAAAATTATATCGCGATAATTATCATTATTATTTAATTGCCCAGCACTGACTGGCCTACACAACATGGTGCTCCTTGCACGCTGTCTTTTAAAAGCCAGGGAACCCATTACACTTCGACCTATATAGCTCAGGTGTGATTTTTTGACCGGGTCACCCAGGTAAAAGCCTGCACCAGCCGGGGGAGGACCAGCGCCAAGTCGCCGCGGCATGAACAGTCCCGACGCAGGGAGCAGCACTTGGCTTCCACTGATAGGTGCGCTTGACTTTAGACAGACTTGACCAGGACTTGACGCAGCAGCAGCAGCAAACAGCATGTCTCGTTTCGTTGCCCGACTCTTCTTAGTTGTCTCTCAGCAAGCCACAGCGAGATCCGCGATGTTACTGAGGAGGGTCCCAGCATTCATCCGTCCTGTATCCACATGTCCAGGTACTGCGGGAATGTTTGATTTCTTTACTGATTCTTTGAATCCGTCTAGTTTCACAGGCTGTAGACTCCTGCAGGTGCACCGTGCTGAAGTTTTCTCAGGAAGGCGCTAATAATAATAAACGGCTACAGGTTATTGCTTGTGCAAAGGGGACTGTGTTATCCAATAAATTCTGGTTTAGGTGAATTTTACTTTTTGGTACCTTCTTACATGTAGCATAAAGTTAATTGTTCCAAACATTTTCTCAATTTGGCTCTCAAGTCTTCCGGGTCTGTGGTGTAATGTGGTTTATATTTTGAAAAGGTTTACTAAATAATTGTAACTTCTGCTCTGTGCAGGCCTGCAGTCTCTTACCCGTTATGATGAGACAACAGACTGGCAAAAGAAACTGACCCCAGAACAGTATGTAGTCACCAGGGAGCGGGGGACTGAGGTGGTGAGTACTGCATACATGCAAACCAGTACAAAGATTTGTGTCAAAGCAACATTATCTTAGTCTAGCAGATTGGCATACATATAGTCTCATAAACATCAGCAGTTCCAGGTGGACTTTGTTCATCACTGTATTGCTGATCTGTGTCAGGTTCAACCAGTCCAAATACAAACCTCTGGTGTTTTAAGAATTAGAAGCTGCCCTCAGTTTGAAACAAAGAGCGTTTTCTGTATGTAATAATAATAAGTGGACAGTATCGTCGTGAACTTAAGGACAAAAGCTACATGTTGAAGTCATCCTTAACTATTAGTCCTGTGTGTGTATTTGTGAATGTCTTCAGCCCTTTAGTGGGATCTACCTTCACCATTCAGAAGTGGGGATGTACCACTGTGTCTGCTGTGACGCTCCACTGTTCAGGTAACACTTTGCAAAGTGGTGTTTTTTAATTCAGTGACTTTACCCTTTGTAGACATTTCTACTTTAATCACGTTGAATGGAAAGTCAGAACTCCGCGCCAGTAAACAAGCTGAAGGCAAGAGAGAATTGTGTTCAAAGTTTGTTTAAGGATGTATAGTGGCTCATTGAGGAAATGTTCCTTCGTCTCTTGACAGTTCAGAGGCTAAGTATGACTCTGGGACAGGCTGGCCAGCGTTCAAAGAGGCTCATGGGACGTGGGAGCGGGATGAAAGCCACGCCTCCATCATTCGTCGCCCTGACAACAGCCTTGGTAGTGCGGGGACAGAGGTCCTTTGTAAAAATGTGAGTTGTGTTGTGAGCTATGCAGCCAAAGTTCATGTGTGCTTAGCATAGATGTTCTAGTTAATAAAGCTTTGCATGCAATTTTTATTTTTATAAAGCAGTATAGTCAGAATGGTTTAGTGTGTATCTTATCTATACTTTAATAATTTCAATTCAAATACAACCATTTTTGCATTTTTGGTCGGCTTATGACTTTTGTGTGTTTGTGTGTGTGTGTTTGATGCAGTGTGATGCCCATTTGGGTCATGTGTTTGATGACGGACCGGATCCAACAGGCCAGCGGTTCTGTATCAACAGTGTGGCCCTCACATTTAAACCCAGAGAAAACAACAAACCTGACAAACCCGAGGAAAACTGATGAAACACATGGGCTTGCCTAAATCATCTCATTGCAGAGCTTTCATTCTGGGATTTGGAGCTATACAGGTCTGGAAGTGACAGGCTTGTGTGTGTGTGTGTGTGTGTCACAACATGTTGGAAATGAACTTCCTGTGGTTTATTAAACTGAAAGAAACTGGACCGAGTCTCTTATTCAGAAACGTTGGATAAATGCAGTGGAGAGAAGTCTATAAATCTGTGGAACATACGTTACATGATTTACACAAACCCAAACTCTAACTGTACCATCAGCTCCTTCAGTCACCCATCAAATCACTTACTGAAAAATATACTTCCCAACCAAGTTTGATTGTTTCTCTTTTTATTGTTTTCTATATTTTGTCGAGTAGGAAACTTAATGAATGTTAACTGAATGATCTGATGAATTGTCTCTAAGTGTAGTTTGGATGGGTAACTTATTTAGTAAGATGTATAGTACCTCATAGGGTATTACCCATTGATGAAAATGGATTATCTTTAAACATCATTATTGTGTTTGATTGTCAGAATACACTGGGCCTGAGAATCATGTTTTTCTGTACAGATTGCAAAACACAGGAAGTCATGACATTGCTGCTTAGCCTGTTTTTCCAATGCGTTCTCATCTCAATGTGTCATAACTGACGCTTTCAGACAATGTGACAAAGCGTAAGTATTTTACGTTAAAGGTACCCTTCAGCATCCGTATGAAACGCCACCGTTTGTTACGTCCCAGCAACACAAAGGAGGCTAACCGGACAACATGAATAAAGTCACTGACTTAGGTAAAGGTGCTAACATTTCTGATGGTAGTGGTAAGGGTAGTGGGCTTCGGGGGGCTGTCAACACCTTTAACACGAACGTGGTTAGCACTAGCTAGCTAGTACTTCCGGTCTGTACGAGACGCTTCTATGAGATGCTGAAGGGTACCTTTGGCGTCAAATAACTACGTCACTTTTTCTGAAAGCGTTGGTATTGGACACCCTGAGATGAGAATGGTCTGGCTTTTCAGTGTGGTGCCACATTTATAGATCAAATTGACTTGTCTGTGTTAGGAATCATGAAATTTTGACTGGTAATTTGTCAATAAATTCACATTTTGTTTTTTCTCTGAATCTATGGTTATGCTTTACTTACTGTAGAGTTTATTAAGATTTTAAAGTCTGTGTTTAATGAGAATTTATGGCTAGCCCCTGCAGTTCAGATGCACACACAGCACGCCAGTATGGCCTCATCTCTGCCGGTAAATCAAGTTAATGTTTAACTTGTTTGTCTCCTGCTCTCTGTGTGTTAATCCATTTCCTCTGTGTCTGCGTGTTTAAGGTTGAGTAAAGCAGATTGGCAATTGGCAGACAGAGATAGAGGGGACAGAGGAAAGAGTTCAGGGGGCCAAAAAGACAAGTCCAGAATACAGGAACCTGAGGAATCCTATAGGAGAAGAGGACTTATTCTTGAGTTGAGTGTATTGTTGTCGGTGCTGGGATGGCTGGAGTATGGCATTGCATGTTGGCAGTGGTTGCGTTGATGTGTGTGTGTCTGTGGGGTTCCACTGAGGCTGTAGGGGGGGCTAAGAGTCGACCCCGACCCCAAAGACGACCTCCTAAGAAGCCAAAGGTCAACCCTGTTGACGTGACCCCACCCGCACAGAACATAGACATACAGCGGGTAAGAAACTGGAGGAAGAGGCAGACACATCACATACAGTTTATCTGTTTGACTTTGTGTGTTATGTCTACGTCTGTGTATTAAGAGCTTTTTTTTGAATAATTATTTAGAAGTGTGCGCGTATACATATATAGTATCATTTTTAGTTGGTTAGTGTTGGAGTTGGTGCCTTCAAATAAGCTTCAGAACTAGACATGTAGAAATTGCATATGGTTTAGCATAAAGTGACTATGTTTAACTTCCTTTCATAGTTAATTGTGACAAGGCTGGAAAAGGATTGATGAAAAAGCTGCACAATAAATTAGATAAAGGACTCTTTCCAGGCGGAGGAGTGCAGCTACAGCCTAAAAATACCACAGTAAATAGTTGCCGTTACCTGACCTTTGCACACTGACAGTTTGATTCTGTTTCCAACTTGTTTGTACCATAATGTCACAATAACACAAAAAGGACATAATGAGTGGGAACCATGATAAATTAACTCCACAGAATAGCCTAAAGGAGCTATTGTTGCAGAACATAAGGGAAGTAAACTTTGTGAACCAAGGACCCTAATGCACAGTTGCCCCACACTGACGCAGGTTTTTGTACTTATCTAACATATTGTTAAATTTGAAAAGGTAATAAAACAGCAGAGATTTAAATGCTACTTCAGGCTGACCAGTTGCAAACTTCTACTCAATTACCCATGCTAGGAAGAGAGCAAATTGACATCTTTTTCCAGAGCCTGAAACATTCAAACATGCTTTGTTATGGATTAGAGTGGGGGCTGGCAGTGTGGACATGCTTGTGTAATTGTGTCAATATGGTGTTTCAGGCAATACAGGGGATTTTCAGCGAAATAGAATTTGAACAGTACAAAAGATGATAGAGCAGGACATTTGAAACAGATGTATCCTTTCCATTAGTATAAACAGGATCAAGATCATTTGATAAGATTAAATGTTTGTCAGCATCAGCAAAAGCATTTAACAATGCTTCCCAAAATTTTTTCCATTTGCAAATGTCATGACTGAGGCTTAGGAGAACATCTTGTGAACATCTTATCTGTCCTCTGTTTATCCCTGACCCTGCTTGTACGTGTTGCAGATGACAGGAACGTGGTACCTGCTGAACACTGCGTCCAAATGCTCTTACTTGATAAATCACGGAACCAAGGTGGAGCCTACAGTCATGATCCTCACTCGTTCCTCTGCCGCTGACCAAACACTGTCTGTCAGCACCAAAACACGGCAGTAAGTACCACCACCTACATATGTAAACACACAGTGTGCATGTAGCTTACTGTGACTCTCTCAGTACGCTGAATCATCAGCAGATGGGGCAAATATGCCACAAATATGCTTTTGCAACACCGACTTCATGCTTCAACCACCTGCGTTTGATTTTATTTGTGTGTGCTCAAACACAGGAATGGTTAAATCCGTCAACTCTCCCTTATCATTTTATTAACTTTTAGGTCATCCTGACCTGGCTTTTGCAGAACCACAGGGAGTACCAAATACCTATTTTAAATGAAAAACTGTCTTGTTTTTTCAGGACATTCCGTGATATATTTGTTGTGATTTGTTTATAAATCCTTTTTGGCCCAAGCAAAGGAAAACTGGTTTTTGTTTTGGTCCATTTCGCATGCGACAAGAGAAAACTCAATCTGAGGCCTGAAGCCGAGACATGTAGTTAGATTATGAAAAATATATGAAATGTAGCTATGTGATAATCCAATACTTATAGGAAACTGCACTCTATAAGGGGTTTCAGACGTTTTTAAAACTACAAAGGTGAGCAAATGTCTCACCTGACAAACTCTTCTCTCCTCTCCTCTCAGTAATCACCAGTGTTGGGAGATATTACAGGTCTACCATCTAACACCAACCCCAGGCCAGCTAACCCTTAAAGGTCAGTGCCTCTCTTTTATTTACCTATAAGGCTTGATTTGATAAACAATCCCATTGATTGTCTAACTGTGCCCTCTGTTGTTTCCCCCAGGAGCTCGTCCTGAGCTGAACACTGAGATAGTGATCGGGGAGACGGACTATGACTCCTATGCAATCATGTACTATCAGAAACAGGACAAGATCACCATGAAACTCTATGGTGGGTTCCCCAGCCATGTGACCGTTGTTTTGTATTTAAGGTCTGAATGCCAGGTGTTAATTATGTTGTTTTACGCTGCTAAATTGAAACTGAACCGTATTTTTAAAAAATGCATTTGTAAAGTCAAAATGTTTGCTTTTGTGCTCTGTATGCAGGCAGGTCTGTGGACGATCTGTCAGAGCCAATGTTGACCAAGTTTGAGCAGCTTGCTGAAAAACAACACTTGGGACTGGCCTACCTCTTCCCCTTCCCCACCTACAGTACGTCCATATCCACCTGAAAAATAAAATAAAATAAACTTTGTTAGCAGCTGCAACATTAAATGTAAGGTGGCAAAACAAGCCGCAAGGTTTAGGGTTAGAAAAAAATTACACATACAACTTCCTTTAAATAACTGTGTTAATGTTCTTTTTTTCCCCTTTCTAGGTCACTGTGGTGCTGTGGACCAGGACCATGTAATCAGTAAGTTCTTTAGCTGTCAGTGTAGCTTGCATGTTTGATGTATAGTATATCAAGCATTTTCACAGGTACATCGTAGTACATTCAGAATATTGTACACGCTCTGTAGCCCTTATTTCATGCATTTCATCCTGTTAAGGGCAACCGTGAGAATGTTCGGTGCTTCTGTGCATTACATGTCGATCATCATTTCACATTCGCAGGAGCAGTTCTGCTTTGTGCCAGTGGCTGAATGAAAAAATATTGATTCTCCTGCTCTGTTTAGTTATTCCTGAAGTTGTAAAAGCTATTTGGAGGGAGTTCGGGTTAGGGACATGAAGCGTGTACAATACAAGATGAAGAAAGCAATACAATTAAGGACAATAGAGGAGCGAGAAGGAGCTCAGAGAGGCAGCATGTAGCGCTAAAATATTTTCACCTCTAACTCAGATAATTAAGGGATTAGTGCAGCAGAACCAGAGTTTGTGATTGTTAGAACAGTGGAAAGACTAACCACAGTGGTTTTCGTGAGTTTTATTTTTTTTCTGTCAAGTCTGAATGAAGTGTATTTTACTATGCCTTAAATGCAAATTAGTTTGGTGAGAGACTTGAATCCAAAAGGTGTAGGCTACAGTTGTACTTTTCAGTTTTAAAAGGAAAATAGGGGTAAGAATAATTATTAATAATAATTAATTATATTTAATTTCTTGACATTCTGTGAATTTATTTATTTTATTTATTAGCTATACTTGGTTGGGCCAGGGCAAGCAGAGAGAGAGAGGCTGTTATTTGGTTGGGGGGTCAACTTGTGTAACAATCATTTATTTAAACCTTGTCAACAACATGTTATCCAACCTCCACTGCCGGATGAAAACAGCAGCACAGCTTCTACGTAGTTAAACCTGTCACTCTTTGTTACACAGACTGTGTTCCCACATGCTGAAGAGGCAGAGCTGTGCAAGGGACGGATCCAGCCTCGCAGCGTTTGGCAGTTCTCACCAAAATATCTGAATATTGTGTCATTTTAAAAATGTGAACATCAGCAAGAAGGTTGTTTAAGTGTAAGTTAGAGTAGAAAAAAATGGTCTACTTTAAATACTACCTATTACAGATGAATAAAACAAAATGGAGCACAATCAAGTTGTTGTCAGATGTTTTCACTTTTAAAAAAATCTAAATGGGCATCGTCTGCCACCAGCTGGCTCTGTGGTGAGAGTCCATTCCTATGCAAGGCTTATTATCATGTTAACGCCATCCCATTTTTGTATTCTGAGATTAGCATGTTTCCGTATGCATGCTTTTGTGTGTGTGTGTGTGTGTGTGTGTGTATGTGTGTGTGTTTGTGTGGACACAAAAGAGGAGGTGGGGTGTTGGGGCTCGGGTTAATGTAGCCCAGATGTGGAGCCTAAAAGAGGTTGAGAGAGTTTGGTTACAAAACTTGGTTACCAAATGTGCTTTTTGCAAATGAGCACCTGTGTGTGTGTGTGTGTGTGTGTGTGTGTTTGTTAGATAACCAGCTGATTGCAAGTCTGTGCCTGTCTTGTCTCTTAACAAAGGAAGCTCTCTTATATACACAATGATTGATTTAAGGGGTGTCACTGATGATACAGTTCATCCAACTCTTGTTCTCACTGTGTTGTTACAAAACGGAAGCGAGTGAAAGGCATCTCCGTTAAATTCCTCCTGTTTCAAAAGTTTTATGAAACTTAACACACAATGCTATGAGCAATCAAATCATTGTGTGCAACACTGGCAGAGCTTTATATGAGAAATAATAATCTTAAATAGCACTGCTTCGACACTGCTGACAATGCAGTTTGCTGCAAGATAATGCATACTTACTACAGTGGGATTATTTTATCCAGAGTTACATTTAAAAAACCCCTCATATTTCAAGAGGTTATCAGCTCATTGTTTATGTGAGCCCTTTTCCCAGTATGCTAAAGTTTAGCAAAAGTGCTTCCAACCTCTCATTTGTGATTGTGAATGGAGTCTTTTTGGTCCCAAACGGTGAAGAATGTGCACTCTTACCAAACAGCTGTTTTGATAGTCCAGGCATGCAAGAGCATTTGTGAGGGAGAAAGGGAGGGGTGTTAAAAGAACCCTATGTACCCACTCTATCTTTTCTTCTCATTCTCCCCTTCCTCACCCCCTCCCCCCACCCTCATCCACACATGCCAGTTGTGTAACAGCACTGATTTGCACGCCAGTGGGAGAAGGCCAAAGAGTTTTGTAATGCAGAAGCTAGCAAGAAGGGAGGGAGGAGACAGGAGGAGGAGGAGGAGCGGGACAGGATATAAAGAGCCTCCACTTGCCTTTACTCCTTACCTCGTCCCGATCCTTCACTCACCGGCAGAGAAGCTCAGAACGCGCAAAGGAGAAGCCATGAGGAACACACTGCTGAGGATGCTGGCCGCCCTGATGTGCGTGCTCGCTGTCTGCGCCGACGTCGCGCCTGTACAGGACTTCGACCTGGAGAAGGTAAGAGAGAGGCAGAAGTATTACTACTGCAAGACATAGCATACTGATAGCTGATATTCCAAATTAGTAGCCGTGGTTGGTTGAGATGTTTAATGCAATCATTTGATGGAGCAAAATTTACTTTTGAGAACGGTTTATATGGAAGATATGAGTGGTGTGATGCATGCGCTGCACTTTAGATAACTCTCACCCCGTCTGTCTTTCTTTTAGATGGCAGGCAAGTGGTACATTGTTGGCTTTGCCACTAACGCTCAGTGGTTCGTGAACAACAAGGCGGGGATGAAGGTGGGCACTGCCATGTTAGTGCCAACTGCTGGAGGAGACCTGGACCTCTCTTATGCCAACCTGAAGTGAGTGATTCATGTGTAAATATACCTTCCAATCAAAAAATGGTTCCTGATGCTTCTTCTGTAATAAAAATAAAATAAAACAAAGAGATAAATAAACTGACATGGTTGACCGTTTTCTCTCTTTTAGAGATGACGGTACCTGCTGGAGAATGACTCATCTTGCTAAAAAAACAGACACTCCTGGACGCTTCACCTTCCACAGCCAGGGTGAGTAGAGCACAACCTAAAGCAGAAAAAGACACACACACACACACACACACACACACACACACACACACACACACACACACACACACACACACAAAGAATCAACGGCCTGACTTGTCTATTTCTGCTTTCATCAGTTTGGAACAATGACAACGACATGCGCATTGTTGATGTTGTGTACGATGACTACGCTGTGATCCACACTATCAAGACAAAGGACGGAGAGTCTGAGGTCCTCAACAAGCTTTACAGTAAGTCTGGATCAGTCTCACCGCAGCCGCTTTGTCCCTGTATGAAAGCACTCTATGCTGAATTAGTGAATGGTTAAAGCAACCCACGGTGTGTTTGCAGGTCGCGCTCCTGAGGCCATTGTCACCCTGCAGCAGAAGTTCACACAGTTCTCCAATGAGACTGGCATCCTTCCCGACAACATTGTCATCTTGCCTAAGAGTGGTAAGCTATGTCACATGCACAGGGACTTAATATAATATAAATACATTTGAACTGTTTGTGAAAACGATCCGAAGTTTTGCTCACTGGCCTCCTCCTGTGTGTTGTTACAGCCGAGTGTCCCGAGGTCTGAAGACTCCCCTGTCATCCTCCACCCCTTGCTCTCTGAAGTCCCGGAATTTCATCTCACAAGAGATTCTTATTTAATCCTCCTCACTATGATGTCTGCAGTATCACAAAGCTGCACTTGCGACAATGAAAGGCAAGCATTTAACTATAACCCCTGCTGCTACCAAAGACCGATCCTGATTCTAATTTAGTCCTCATTCTCTCTCAAACTCACGCATTAACTGTGAGACTGTGAAAGCTGTCCGTTTACTTTTTGTACAAGCATATCTTTTGGAACTGCTGATTTTCTTTTGTAGTGTTTTATCTTTTGTTGAAATAAACGCAAATCCAATAAAAGTTATAAACACGTGTTTCAGTTTTCAGAATGATTCCCTTCTCGTACAAAAACAGTCAGAAAGTCTGTGAACTTTTGGAAGTCACATCAATATTGTAAATTATGTCCCATAGTACCCCCTATTGGGTGATTAAACAGGCTCAAAACTAGATCCCTAGAAACGCCGAGAAATGACTAATGTTCCGTTTACAGTGCGTGTGAAAACAATGACATCTGAAGACTAGATCAAAGTATCTTGGGGTTGTGGAGTTGGAAAGAAGTGAGCTTATCAGACCTCATGTCTGCTTGGGGCTAAATTATCTACACCATCACCTGCACACACACATTCGAGTCTCTGACAGGTGTTGTGCCGAATTCTGCCTGCCTGCCGAGAATTGTATGCACCTCATGGGTGATAACGGTCATTTTTGCTGAGAAAAGAGGTGGATGCAAATCTCGGCCGGTAGCCTATAATTTGATCTGCCGAATTATGCATCCACCTCTTTGGGTCCTTCTCAGACAATTTGAGAATGAGAATAATAGTTTACTCTTGCATCCTTTGCACTCTCATCACTGCACTATTTGTCAATATGTCTATATTGTTTTGTTCATAGTGTGTATATTTCTGTTGTCTATTCTGTAGTTTGTGTCTGATTTTATTTTATTATTGTGTTATGGTATTTTTGTACAAGTAAGCACATCGTGAGCAATGTACAATCCTGAGTCGAATTCCTCGTAGGCCTATGTGTACACATACCTGGCAATAAAACTGATTCTGATTCTTAAATATATACTTCGAATCATTTGTCACCATTGATGAAGCCCACAAAGAATATTAAAACGTTTAAAAGCATTATTTGGAGGTGCATGCAATTCTCGGCAGGCAGGCAAAACTCGGCATAACACCGGACTCTGTCGGTGGTCCAGTTGCATTGTGGGCAATGCAGGCGCCAGGTTTTGACAGGTAAGAAGAATGCAAGAAATAAATAAAACAACAAAACTGGCCTGAGTTTGAGAAGCACAATGTTAAATACTAAAACAGTAGGCCCACTCTGGCTGGCTGGTGTAAAACTAGCTAGATCAGCGACTCGTTAGTCCTTTTTTCGCCCATCTTGTCAGTTCCTAATGGGTAACGTTAGTTTTTATTGTTTTATTTTATTATTATTTATTTTAGATATTTGTTTGTTTAGAGCCTACTGATTCCATAGAATTTATTTCTTCTTTCTTCTCATAGGCTATCTATTTTGTTGGTTCCTGTTGATCTGGTTGTGACCTGTTGCATGCAATTAACCAGGGATTTATAGACTGTGTAAATGGTCGTATTGAATTTCACTGAATACTGTTTTGAAGGAGTGGTTGAAAGAAGGTGCACCATCTGACCACAAGGGGGCAGTCTATGTCCTCTCTTAGACCCCGTCACATCATATTGGAAAGATCATCAAAAGCCAATTCTTAAGCACCTGGGGGCTGTTCCAAAAGAAAACAACATTAAAAAAGTAAAAAAGTGCGGATATAATGATGGTGTATAAGCTATTCGGACAAGCTATTCCATTTTTGCATAACAAAGCAAAGAT
This sequence comes from Micropterus dolomieu, assembly GCF_021292245.1. NCBI lineage: Eukaryota > Metazoa > Chordata > Actinopteri > Centrarchiformes > Centrarchidae > Micropterus > Micropterus dolomieu. The sequence goes on along the minus strand of NC_060150.1, from coordinate 33,223,057 downwards.
TTTTGTTTCTGTGACCAGAAAATAATTGCAGGCACAAATGCACAACATCACCTTAATAATCATGAATCACTTACTTTTAGAAAACATTTGTTTACATAATCGTATTTTTAATGAATTTATAGCTGAGACCTTAACCTTAAATTTGCTGTTTAAGAAAATTAAGAAAAACGTGCCAAATAACCCCACCCTTGCTAAAAATAATCCGTAGTATTACTAAAAGTATACTGTAAAAATTGTATAGTGTCCTATAGTAAGTTTGTAATGTCACATCATATGTAACAGAGACAGCACCCGGATGAGAGGATGGTGATGGCACGGTGGATAAGACGCATGCCTTTGGTGTGAGAGACACTTAACCCCTAGTTGCTCCAGAGGTGTGCGACCTCTGACATAAATAGCAATTGTAGGTCGCTTTTGATAAAAGTGTCAGCTAAATGAATAAATGTAAATGTAATGAGAGAGATGTGACCCACGACCGGTTAAAATAATGCTGCGCAGTGAGGATACAGATGTTTCACCGAGGACCAGCGTCTGTCTGTTAACAGAGACTCCAGTTAGAGTAACATTAGGCTTCATGATCAGAGGCTTTTATATCAAGTAAACACTTCTGTCCATATTTGCAAGCTCCTCTGTTCCTCTCTCTCTGCAGCGAGTCTGCATCGCACTTCTTTATTATCAATGGATTGTTTATCCAATGCCTGGTTTAGAGACATGGACGGGAGGAAGGGGTACTGCAACCCCCTCATTCAGTATCCCCTTCTTCCCGTGTCCATGTCTCCAAACACTGAGTGACATTTGAAGGCCTAGTTTTTTGTGGGTGAATTATTCCATTCTTGAATGTCAGGGGGCCCTTTGGAGGGTGGGGCTGCTTTCAATGGTTTAATTATTTATATTATTTGTTTATATATATTATACAGGGCAAGAGATCAGAAAAAAAGAAAGAAATCAGTCGGTTTAACTAAAACTTCATAATGCTGTGAGTGAGTGTCTGAAGATGGACATATGTCAGTGTGAAAGTGATGCATAGAAAAAAGACTGCTATTAAAGATCAAACACTCTTTATTGAACTCAATAGAACTGAAAGCAAACACATGGGTTATGATTCTGTCTGTTGGAGTTGATAATTGTTGCTATGATCAAACCAGGTGTCAGGGGCGTGTGCGTGTTTATGTATAGTCTGAGTAATATAATGATTAAAAAATAAGGAAAGTCACTCGTTTGCCTTCATGGATGTGATGTGTGGACGGAGGAAGTCTTCTTTGAGGCTGCAGTAGAAGGCAGGCTGAGTTCAGCTGTCCTAATGTCAGTGATAAAGTGATCCACAGTTATTACTCAACCATGAGGCGACGATGATGTACAAAAGCTTGCATGTAATAAGGTGCCATTGCGGCAGTTTAATAAAACAGACAAACACACACAAAAAAGTAAAATTCACAATGAAATAACAAAGTTGGCAGCCGCTTTCAACTGTGACACACTGTTCTATAAATGCTGTGGTAAGGTAAACGTGAGCAACAAGGACAGGAAAAACAACATGGTTAGAAAATATACATTGTACATCTTTTGAATGATGCTGGAAAACGGTGGCACTGTTAAGAGTGAAGCTCAATTCAGCGATGGCAAAGCAGCAGCCTCCTCATTCTCAACACGCTATTCTTCTAAGTGAATGAACAGCCTTGACTCATGCTCTGTCAAACATGCATGCTTGCGTATGTGCGTCACAGAGCATAGGTGTAAACCTCTTGTGTATTGTATAGCGTGCGGCTCTCCTATACATCAATGTAGCTGTTCTTGCTGCGTAGGAACCTACATGGATGTGCTGGAAAAAGTCAGACTTGTTTAGGATTTGAGAAAAGTTCGGCGGATGTTTTCATTCTGAATTCCTAATCAAACTTTGACTGAGATTCATGGATAATTGAACACAGCACCTCTCGACTCAGGGATTGCAAAAACAGCTGAAAACTCTTGAGAATTCTTGCAGCAGCAGTCAAGTTTTTGTAAGTTTGTGTTAAGTAGTTCTGGGCAAGGCGACATGGCTCAACATCTTGAAGGCACATCGGATTAGTAAGCCAATTATCATCTTAACCTCTCCCAGATCTTGAACAAATATTAGGTGTCACCGATTTCTTTTTGTTTTATGGTGCTTCGACCTCGTAATGCATGAAGTTTAGTGCATCAATACAACTCATTCAGTGTCAGGCAAGTTGTTCGATCTGTTTTTTCTAGCACACTTTTTGTCCAATGTAACAAATCCTATTCATCTGAGCTACACATAAACGCACAGATGCATGCACACACAGTGGAAACCACAGCCCAACGTCAGTCTAAGATGTAAAAATATTGAGTAAATTCCTTCAACTCAAAGTCAAACATTTAATGCAAAAATCGGAGCCGGTCGTGTAATGATGTAAGACTCACGTGTTTGGCAAAGAAACAAACTGTCTGCTCAAGTCTGAATGAGTAAAAGCTTTCGGTTTCACCCTTTCCAAATGAAAAGAAAGCTGCCGTGCTGAACCAACCATGGAGTGTCATGATTTCCCATCATGCTCTGAGAATCCCCTATCCGCCCTTCCTCAGAAAGGAATGTCCCATACAATCGAACGTCATGAGATTTAAACATAAAACTCTATAATTCATACATATATAATGTAATGGACAGACGCATGATTTTACTGTAATATAGATCTGACATTTCTCATTAATGTTTATGTTTTGGATTCTGAATAAATCTTTTTAGAAAAAAGAAAAAAAAAACACAAAACATTGTATTTACAAAGTGACTTTTGGCATCCATATTCAACTCTATATTGCCACATTATAGGTGGCATGTCATTTGACGGATATGAGTTTTGACAGACTGGTGCCAACAGCAGCCTGATAAATAAAAAAAAAAAAAAAAAGGGGTTTGGCATGTTGATTTGATCATTTTTGATATAAGACTTTTGTTAAAAAATAAAATCAAAATGTAACAGAGACTGGCAATAAATCTGTGCTATCACACGATCCAGTACGTATAATTATTGGTCATATACAGTATTCAAAGAACTCCTGAAAACTCCCAAGCACGATACAAAGAAGGACAAGCCGGCTAGTATATACATGTACAGTCTCTTACAGCCGTGCTCCGCTGCATAACTGTCCCTCTTCTTTTTCTAATACTCTGGATATATAAAAAAAACAAAACAAACAAACAAATAAACAGAAAACATTTCTGTACACGTCTTTCCCACATCACCGCCCTCTCTGGGAGATTATAGTCCTATTGAATGGCCTTTCCTTCATCTCTCCCTGTGATTGGTCATTGAATTAAACCTCCTCCGTCTCTGTGGCAACTGGTGGTCTGACGCATCCCTTCTTCTCTCAAAGTCCTGTAATTGGCTGTTAGATGAACCACTCCTTCTTTGATTCGTCGATGGTTTCGGGGTTGTCGGTGCCGATGATGGCCGTGTCCGCCGACTCCCCGGCCGACTCCCCGCTGCCCTTGGCCTCGTTGGTGTGGTAGGTGCCTTTGTGGCGGAACATGTAGCGGATCAGGAACACCAGAGTACATAAGATGGTGAAGATCACTACGGCGATGATTCCTGCAGAGGACACAGACATTGAGTGTGGAAAAGCGAGGGTTATTGTGTATTTTTAATCACTGCTGCTGCCTTGCTTCGGCTAACTAACCAACTTTGGAGCAAAGCTTCAGTGTAGAGCTGAAACAATCAGTCGATTAACTGAACATTCAATTAACAGAAAATAGTCTGATTAATCGTTGGAGTCATTTTTCAACAAAAGATGACATCAGCTGGTTCCAGCTTCTTGCATGTGGGACTCTTGCTTTCCTTTGTCATATAGTTAACCATATATGTTTCGGTTTTATACGGTTAAATTATACTGGTAAATTATAATGAGCTTTCACTGTTTTCTGACATTTTATTGAAAATACAATAACTGATTAATCACAAAAATAATTGTCGGATTAATTGATGTAAGCTGAAGGCTAGTGTGTATAAAACTTGTGGGTAGCCGTGCAGTATTTAATTGGTGGTATTTCACAAGGAAGTCTGGCATAAACAATGACAATGACAGTGATATACAATATTACCTTTTACAATCTATGATAAAATACTTTTTTTGTTTTTCTATAGGGGCATTATAGAGAAACATGAAAATATTAAACGTATCAAGGGTTGAAAATGTAATATGAATTCACTTCTTAACACCTTTTTTTTTATTTTATTTTTTTTACCTCCAATGATCGCTGAGTCTCTGTTGACTCCATCAGGAATCACTCTCTCCTCATTGAAGGGGAACTCTGCATCTGAGTACAGCAAGAAGAAAAAACAATTCAAACCCCACGACCGCACATAAATATAATAAAATGATGATCTTACATGTTTCATGTACATCCTAGTAATATAAAACTACCCAGGGCCAATTAGTGCACATAAAAATACCAAGCAGATGGACGAGGTGCATTTCAAGGTCAGAAAAATACCAACATGTCACAGTCCTGTTTGCAGCAACAGAACTAGAGGACTTAGAATAATTTCATGCATAACTTCTGCTGAATTATAAGTACACTGCTTGGCTTTTCAACTGTAAAGCAAAACAACTGAACGCAGTGTAATGTGCAATATGATGGAGAAGGTCAGACACAGGCCTTTTCTGTATTGACTCCTTCACTGCATACATACACGAGGTTGTCAATTGGATGGATACACCAGTCATCAGCAGCCTTAGGGGATGACTAGTGGAGTTTATTTAATGTATTGCTGTATTGTTTCATGTATTGCATTAAAGATCCATGACAGGTTTAGAGATTAATAACAACTGCTGCTTCTGCCTGTCCACTATAATTCTCTGCAGACATTCACAGTCAAGACCTCACTGCACATATATGAACAACCTGCATATATACGCACACGCTCACACAAACTGCTTCAACGTGGAATGAGCTGTCAGCTATTTCTGCTGCTGACTGCATCGTTCTCCAGTAAAGTAAAGAGCATGAGTAGGTAGGAGAGGAGGAGGATGAGAAGGGAAAATGGGGTGAACACAGGAAAGAAATAGAGGAGAGAGGAGAGTAATCAGACTCATTATAGTCTGTCAAAATGGAAAAACAGGAAGCAGGGAGTATGGGAACGGCAAAAAACTAATTCCAAAAAGTCTATGAGAAGACGTAAGTGAGGGACTGAGGGAGGGCTGGATGGATTATTGATTAGATCTATAGAAAATGTGAAGCAAAATAAACACTAATCCGTTCTGAGGAGAGCTGACTGGGTGTTAGGACCTGGAGTCCAGATCAATGGACTGAATTGAAATACTATACACTGGTGTGGAATGCAACATTAGACGTCTGTGTGTGTGTGTGTGTGTGTGTACATGTCCAAGGTGTGTTGTTACTGTAGGAAGGTTATTAACCATGCTAAATAACTTCTCGTGGACTGAAAGCAGCATTTTAAGGATATTTAGAGTAACCCTCACCTGTGTTGTCCAGACGCCAGGGGTCTGTTGCGGCAGACATTGGTGGGATGGTTAGAGGTGACGCACCACAGTTGGACTCCAACAGTTTGCCCTGGTAAGACACCGGCGAGGCGGCTGCAGGTTTTCTGTCTGGCTGACCGGCTGTAGGTGTGGCCTGGGCCTGTGTGGCGGTTCTCAGCGCAGTCTTGAGGGGGGCGACTCCGTTGAACTGTACCCGCGACAGACACCCTACGAAGCCTGGGGTGTTGTACCGCTCGATGAGGACCGGGTCTATGTGTCCAGTTTCTGTACAGAGACACGGAGTCGGAGAGAGGCTGGGATCACTGGATTGTTTTAATGGACTTGTCTTTTGGACTGTTTATTGAGGCTGTCGAACCAGTCACATGTGATGTTAACTTAATGTGGAACCAGGCCCGCACATTTAATTGGCATCGAGAGAAGGTGGGGAGATAGAGAGAAAGAGCGCAAGGAGAGAGCTGGACTCTCAAACACTAACTGCAGGAGTTTTAAAAGAGAAAGCATCAGCACTGATTATCCAAAAACACACCAAAAGAAGATGAACACACACACACTTTCTCCTGAACCTTAGTGAGCACACACTCACAAACTAGTAGGCACCCAGCGAGAATATGAATTAACACAAATGAGGAGGGAAGAGCGACGAGGAGGCGGCTGGAGGAGGAGGAGGAGGGAGGAAGCTGAAGAGGCAGAACATACACTGACATTGACCTCTAATGTCAAATTAGAAGATGAATAATGAATTAATAACCCCTCCGCTCTCACAGTCTCTCTTGATTAATTTTCCTATTCACAGGATGCCTTGGTGGCGCAGAATGTGGACTTTAAATATTTCTAAAGCAGAAAGCAGCAATGTGATTTCTAGTCTCTCTGGCACACAGACAGGAAAACAAGATATTTGCTTAACATGTTACCCGTGCTACTCTTTCAAGCTGTGCTCACAACGCTGTAAAACGCCTTTATCACGCCACGATGACAAACCTCCGCACAAGGTTTTATTTCATTCTCTACTTGTCTGGCTGTCCGCCCTGTCCAAACATCCTGGTCATGGCTGCACCCTGGCTGTCGTGCTCAAACCCAAACTCGTGCTTCCTTTCAACGCATGTTACTCCTGGATATAACCTATTTCTTAGATTGATTTAATAACATTTTTTGTTGTTGTTCTAACACATTTTAGTTGTATATTTGCCGCCTGGGTTAGACCAATTTTAGGACTCTCCCTGAACAAGTTGGCTAATTTGGTTTCTTTCCACTGATGTGTCTTGTTGTCCAACACTTCACAGACCTAGCCCTACCTAAGGGGTATTCATTAAAAACAATCTACAAGTGTTAAATCCACTCAGAATCATTTAGTGTATTCAAACATGGTCTAATAAAAGGCTCACATTAATGTCCACATCAATCATCAAAAGGCTGCTTGGTGCTTTTAATCATTAAAATGCTTTCTTATATCTTTAAATAAATATAGTCAAAAGATGATTCTCACTGGGTGTTCTCACACACACACACACACACACACACACATCACAGCACAGATACACACATAACTGCAGAGAAGATAAGAGAGAGGAGAACCTGCTGGCGTACAGTTCAGTGAAGACATAAATGCAAAAACAAACCCTCCGGTCCAGCACAAACCTGGACTGATTTCCAAACAGCCAAACTGTCTTCAACACTTTCGCAGAGGTGGAAAATATTTCTTAGTGCTCCACGTAAACTCTGGCTATGTGTTCAGACAGGGCCAGGCTTTAATTTTCACATGCATGGCTGCTCTGCTGCTACACGACTGCGCCACACCCAGGAGGAGCTGCTGTTTGGACAATCCTGCAGCAAAATCTAAACTAGGGATGACTAACTAGAGTACTGCTCCCTCTGTGTGTGTGTGTGTGTGTTTATTTAATGAATCATGTTAGACGATGAGGTTCTGAGTATCTGGACATGGCTTATAATGTAATTCTCGCTCTTTATTCCATTTTGATGGGCCCGATACAAGTGTGCGCATGTGAATAAGTGTGTGCGTGTGTTTGCACACTATTGATTGTGCTGCCAGGAATACAGCTCAGCGCCATCTGAGTATTCTATGTACTCATCTGACCAGACCTCCACCAGACACACATATTGTATGTATATACTGCATCTGAGTGTGTGCGTTGAAAACAATAATTTGATACAGACACTGCAGTTTAATTTCCATGCAGGTCATCGTTAGATTCAGGATCTAATGCTGCTCTTGTGCTCCAACTGAACTGTGGCTCAGCATCACCCCTCCAATGAAGCACTGGTCAGCCCCTTTTTGCAGGAACAGAGACTTTCTGCTATAAATCATTTCACACCTTGAAAATGTTGTGTGTGAGAGAGAGTGAGTGCGTATGAATTTGCATATGCGTGGGGGTGTGCAGAATAGGTGGAGAGACAGACAGGCACAATGGGGAAAGAAGGCCCTCACAGCGTTACAGTAAGGACAGTGAGCAGAATAGTGATAACAACGATCCTATGAATACAGAGTATGAATATGAATACCAGTCCTCTCTCTTCTGTGTGCCTGAACGTGTGTTGATTACCGCTAAGGCCTGTGTGTGAATACTAATAGGCTCTCTGTTGGGAATAGGACTGGCTGCTTTGCATACAATGCTGATGAGGAGTAAATAGCCAACAAGCTACTCTTGTTTCTGGTTCTTTGGGGCCAGTGATTTCAGGAGGGAGTGTTCCTTAGAAAGCAGCGTGTTTCCAGTTAATATAACACAATGTTACCCATAAACAACACACATTAAATATGAACTGAGGGCTGGGTCGTCACTGATAAAGACGATTAAATGGTTTTAATGGCATCATATTCATTCAGCGCTAATGGAGGAACAAGAGGCAGAGACAATTACAGTTGCACTGTCTAGTGCTATTCAGTAAATTAACCCGGCAAAAAAGCAACCTTTGTAAAGTTGTGAATGGTTAGTGTACTACACAGGTGTTGTGGAATCTTACATGCATACAGTGAGAAAGGAAGTAACGTAAACAGCTTAGAATATAATGCAATCAAATATAACCAAAACACACATATGGGTCTAAGAACTGACCATAGAGTGGAGTCAACACTCCTCCAACGCTGTCTCATTAACAATTAAAGCAATTATAAGTGTTTCAATGGTAAGTTAACTTGCAACAGAGGCAAGAATTATCAGCTTGTCAGTCACCATGCACTGAACTTAAGGCTTGTAATCCCTTAGCTTGCCCTGGTGCCTTTCTAAAGGTGCATTTTAGACTAATCAATAAAACATTTGCAAATATACACTCAAACCAACGGCCCTCCACACACACTATTCATGATTAGAAACGGGCAGAGGCTGATCCATTTGGCTTGAGATGGCAATAATGAAATGTACCATCACACACGATTACAACTAGGTCCTAACATTGTGTTGTACTACACGCACCATATGTGACCCCTTACACACACAACTCCACAAAACAGCGACATGGTCAGCACGTTGATCAGACGATTGCACCTTCTCATGGTGTGTCATGTGGCCAGTGACATCACATGAATAATTCAAAAGTTGAGGCAGCACCTAAAAGCTGTGAGAAGAATGGGGTTGGGGTGCGTTTCGGGATGGGGGGAGGGGAAATGTAAGTGCAGGAAAAAAACAACAAAGAAGTTGGATGAAAAAAAGAAGGCAGGATGGAGAGACCTGCAGAACTATCAGAGAGGGGAGGGTGTGGCTGCCTCTCCAGAAAGGGCTGGAAAGGTGAGAGACGTGAGAGGAGGAAGAGGAGGAGGAGGAAAGACAGAGAAGAGTGTTTCTGGTGTGTGCGCGTCTGGCTGAAAAAAAAAAAAGAAGAGATGATTGGGAAAGAAATAGGGGGACAAGAAGGGCGCTCAAATAGAGGGGCAGGGTAGAGGAGATCAAACGCAGTTGCCATGGCAACAAATGGAAGCTGATGTAGGGGTGAGAGGGAGAGAAAAGGGGAGGGGGGTTAATGAAAATATGATGCGTTTAAGACACATCAAAAAAATATTAAACGATCCACCCACCACACCCTTCATAACACAAAAACAAATATGTAACATGTAATACATTAACACGGTCACCGGTCATGGCTGAAGTACCACAGAGAGGCACGGATGATAAAAAGAGACAGATGCTCAATGCTCTCATATTCTCTTCAAATGTATTTGCGTATTTTGCTTATATGTTAAAAGAATGACATATATGCAACAATTTCGTCTCGAAGGATATTGATATACATGTTTTTTCTTGGTGCAAATATCTTCTATATTTCTTATATATATATATCTAGTGCAAAGTTGGATAATAAAGCCTAAAACTACACTGTTTTAATTTTTATTTTGCAACTTTTTTTCTTTTTATTTAGGACCTTGTGCACTGTTCAGAAAAACAATATAGAGGTGAACCAAGCTGGCAATACAGACATGTAAATAGAGAGGGGGTGGGGGTGCAGGGGTGAAGAAATGGTGATGAATTATGAAAACAACAGTGAGGGAGGTGGAGAGAAATGACCAAGAGTAAACAGATATACAAGAAGGGAGATAAGAGCTGAAGTAGATGTATGACTGATAGTTGCAGGCATGGAAAATACACCTGTGGTTGCAACACCCTCCCCATACTGAACACACACAGGTCAATGCCACCTCTAGCATCCTCCTCAACCAGGATGTCAGGTTGTACAGACTCCAAACCAAGAACAACCAACATAACAGAGACACAGCAACAAACAGCACACTATCACACTCTCAGTGATGGCAAATTACACACCAGGGTTGTGTAATTTGCCTGCAATCTGATGAATTCAGGGGGTGGACTGCCTTTAGATTTCAAGAGCATCACACAATTGGCTTCACTTCAATCTATGAGGAAATCATGAAAAATACAAAGGTTATAGTTCTCGTGTTTAGCAGCAAATATAATTTATATTTACAATAACCGACTCAGACCGTAGCACACTCATGGATATGCAAGAACGCATACAGATAGAGACACACAGGTATTCACACACATGCATACAACTGTAGTTACCTATGTGGTGTTTGCGTCAGTATCTGTGTACAGTTTGGGAGACAAACCAGCTTCCTCTCCTCTTCTTTCACTCGTTCTTCCTCTCTGCTATGTGGATCCCTTAACACAGTACCAAACTGGCAAGCACCTCTCTCTCTTTCTGTCTCTACCTCCCTCTGTCTATCCCTCTCTCTCACTGCAGTGCAGTCCCACCCCCACTCCGACACGGCAGCTGGAGAAAACCTGGATCCCGGAGCCACGCTGCCATGGATCAGGACTCACAAGTATAAAGTCCAACTAGTGGTGATAGCCAGGGAGGATGGCATGATGTCATCCTTACACACACACACACACACACACACACACACACACACACACACACACCGCAGGTACGTTCATCTCAATTTAAATGCACACAGAGATTAGAGAATTAGCATACAGATACACCAAGCCGGGAGAGCGATAAGAAAGAAAACTACTCTGCATTATCAGCCTCATCTAACATTAGGGTTCACCCACGCTTTAATCAGAGTCAGGACATCTGCACAAAGGTCACAACACAAAAGACAGGCATTGAATCGGCGGCTGCCTGGAAGGGAGGAGATTGGAAATTGACTGAACTACATTATGGAATGCTTTAGCCGAGACGACTGAAACACTTTTCAGATAAACAGCTCACATGTATGTTCTATCAATACCAGGTGCTTTATTTTTTTTCCTTTCTTTCTTTTTTTACAAATGTGGAACAACTTTGGTATAATTTGACTTAGAATGGAAGTTTTGCATTGTTTCCCGACTGGCCAGACAAATTTAATTAAATAAAAAATTTTAATTGCATTTTATATATATATATTTAATTAAATTTCATTTTTAGAACATATGGCCTAACAGTAAATACACATTTGGATTTTTTTCAGACCTATGTAGATCACCCTTAAATGTAGGTTATCTTTAAATTTCTGCTTCAAATCATATGGAGTGATTTACAGTTATACAATAACACAATTTATGATCCTGACAATGACTCCTGGACTCACTCCTATCCTGAAAAACTTCAGGATATGTCTATGTACATACAGTGAGGAAAATAAGTATTTGAACACCCTGCTATTTTGCAAGTTCTCCCACTTAGAAATCATGGAGGGTCTGAAATTGTCATCGTAGGTGCATGTCCACTGTGAGAGACAAAAAAAAAATCCAGAAATCACAATGTATGATTTTTTAACTATTTATTTGTATGATACAGCTGCAAATAAGTATTTGAACACCTGAGAAAATCAATGTTAATATTTGTTACAGTAGCCTTTGTTTGCAATTACAGCGGTCAAACGTTTCCTGTAGTTTTTCACCAGGTTTGCACACACTGCAGGAGGGATTTTGGCCCACTCCTCCACACAGATCTTCTCTAGATCAGTCAGGTTTCTGGGCTGTCGCTGAGAAACACGGAGTTTGAGCTCCCTCCAAAGATTCTCTATTGGGTTTAGGTCTGGAGACTTGCTAGGCCACGGCAGAACCTTGATATGCTTCTTACAGAGCCACTCCTTGGTTATCCTGGCTGTGTGCTTCGGGTCATTGTCATGTTGGAAGACCCGGCCTCGACCCATCTTCAATGCTCTAACTGAGGGAAGGAGGTTGTTCCCCAAAATCTCGCAATACATGGCCCCGGTCATCCTCTCCTTAATACAGTGCAGTCGCCCTGTCCCGTGTGCAGAAAAACACCCCCAAAGCATGATGCTACCACCCCCATGCTTCACAGTAGGGCTGGTGTTCTTGGGATGGTACTCATCATTCTTCTTCCTCCAAACACGGTTAGTGGAATTATGACCA
>NC_060150.1:33131558-33210631 GCF_021292245.1 Micropterus dolomieu | reverse complement strand
TGACTCCTCTGGATCATCCAAATGGTCATTGGCAAACTTAAGATGGGCCTTGACATGTGCTGGTTTAAGCAGGGGAACCTTCCGTGCCATGCGTGATTCCAAACCATGACGTCTTAGTGTATTACCAACAGTAACCTTGGAAACGGTGGTCCCAGCTCTTTTCATGTCATTGACCAGCTCCTCCCGTGTAGTTCTGATCATTGAGACCCCACGAGGTGAGATCTTGCATGGAGCCCCAGTCCGAGGGAGATTGACAGTCATGTTTAGCTTCTTCCATTTTCTAATGATTGCTCCAACAGTGGACCTTTTTTCACCAAGCTGCTTGGCAATTTCCCCGTAGCCCTTTCCAGCCTTGTGGAGGTGTACAATTTTGTCTCTAGTGTCTTTGGACAGGTCTTTGGTCTTGGCCATGTTAGTAGTTGGATTCTTACTGATTGTATGGGATGGACAGGTGTCTTTATGCAGCTAACGACCTCAAACAGGTGCATCTAATTTAGGATAATAAATGGAGTGGAGGTGGACATTTTGAAGGCAGACTAACAGGTCTTTGAGAGTCAGAATTCTAGATGATAGACAGGTGTTCAAATACTTATTTGCAGCTGTATCATACAAATAAATAGCTAAAAAATCATACATTGTGATTTCTGGATTTTTTTTTTTTAGATTATGTCTCTCACAGTGGACATGCAACTACGATGACAATTTCAGACCCCTCCATGATTTCTAAGTGGGAGAACTTGCAAAATAGCAGGGTGTTCAAATACTTATTTTCCTCACTGTATAGGCTACTGAACAAAATTATAAATGCAACACTTTTGTTTTTGCCCCCGCATTCCACTTGTGTTTACACATTTATTTAGGCTATACAAACAGTCCAGTCACTTAACAAGGCTGCCGATGAGTTAAAAGAAATATGACTTGTTTTATGTGACATAAGTGGTACACTGATTTACTTAATAAAATAGTGTTATGTTTTCTATAATGTATTTTTACAAGCAGCGCATCACATCCACACGCTGGCGCACATCGTTTGGCTCGATAAAGCAACGAACGTGTGATTACAATAGGCTACATGAAACTGTGCACTCTTATTTGCTTGACTGACGCACTGAAAATGTCATCAATTTAAATGTAATTTGTCCTCCTGTTCACCTTATTTATGAGAATAAATTGCACTGCATGCAAGTAGCCTATTAATTAATATGCTTCCCGATTAAACTGTACAACACATTTGAGGCATTCTTTTGCAGAAACAGATGTCTCCGTTTGTATATATTATACTTGTGTGTGCGCTGCAAATTATCTTAAATCATGTTTTTTTTGCCCACTTCGTTGAAAATCAATGAAACGTTATTTCAGAAAGGCTTTAAGCCTATAATACTCAGAGGTAATATTTCGATTTATTTTACACAATAGTAGGCCTAGTCGTTCCAAATCGTTTCATCCTTCTGCCATGTGAATCGCCGTTTCTCATTTCTCCAGTTTGTGTACGTACGCATGGTTCAGAGTTTGCGTGGAGGACCACCCATTCTCCCGTCAAGTTTGTTTTTTATAGATCACAACCTTTGCTTGGGAAGTGGCGTACGCATGTTTCCAGACCTGTTTTGTGTGGATAACGTCAGCTAAATACATCCAGTCCAGGGTCCAGAGTCCAGGGGCTGATCTGGCTGGTAGATTGGCTGGCTTGCCGTTTGCATGTTGCTTCTTCGGCTGGCATGCTGTGGGCAACGATCATCTCAAGGTCATGTGCATTTAATCCAATCCCTATGCTTTTCCAACATTGATTAGTGTATTTCTGTCATTGGCCTATGTGCTGGGCTAATCCATGCTGTAATGTGTGTGAATTATTAGTTTCTGACGAGCAGTTGGCACCTTGAATGGCAGCCTCTGCCTACTGTGTATGAATGTGTGTGATTGGGGTGGATGTGACAGGTAGTGTAAAGTGCTTTGAGTGGTCGGAAGACCAGAAAGGCACTTTGTAAGTACAGTTGACCATTTACCATGACAGAGATGACATCCATTGTTTGCAAGTGTTCACTAAGTGCAGATGGTTAAGTTATGGTTGTTAAAACAGGTTAAAACTCTTCGGTCAAGTGTGTGTTTTTGTTTATGCCCATATGAATTTGTTAGTGTTAGGGGTTATGGTTAGTTAGTTGAAGGAAAGGCATAATTCAAAAACCTCTGAATGCTTAAAGGTTTCTTAGAAGAAAGCCATTACACCTTGAAATGGCAGCATGACTTCAAGCCTGTGTAAAATCATTGTCAGCACCCACAGGGAGCAACGTGTTCAATGTGTGTGGACACAGTTAACAGAACAAGAAAGACTAGGGGAATTTAAAAAAAAGAACAGATGACAGAGATCAGAATTTCAATGTGGTACTGATGTACATGTCCTTTACAAGCACCCTCTGGGCTACAATCATCTGTCTCCAATAGCACTTTCAGAGTGTCACTTCTTCTCTTGCTCTCTCTCTGCCGTTGGCTTTCAATCTATTCCCTTAGATAGACACACTTGCATACAGTCCACACACACACACACACACACACACACACAGATTTGTGGCACTGAGGGCAGAGTTGGGAGGGTGCCTGCTGCTCTGGCTAATGCATGACTCATCTCCCCGATTTATTCCACCGGGATGCAGAGATCTAGGGAGGGCAGACCCATTCGTAATAAATCAAGGAATGGAAGGAAAGCATGCACACTTACATTCTCATCTGACATGCATAAATATGCCGTTGTTAAGCACTGACCTAATAAACAGTTACCTACACGCACGGCATACTGTTACAGTAAGCATCAAGCCACAGCAGTTTCAGTAGCATATACTGTAGCACGTGCTGAATCATCCCATGTGTTTCATAATCAATACCACTTTTGAACAATTACCCTTGGCAGCAAACACAGGAGATCCTATGACCCTGAACCTGAGATATCCATATCGACAGCTACAACAAACAGGCTGCAATATACAAACACAATTAAGTAGAAGTTCGCAGAGCCAAAGGTGTCCCCAACAAACAGTCCTAAACCCAAATATATTTAACTTACAATAATATAAAACAGAAAAAGCAAATGGTCACATTGCAGAAGCTATAAAAGTATGCATGTTTCGGCATTGTTCTTTAAAAAAAAAGAAGACTTAAAACAGTTATTCATTATCAGTATAGTTGTTGACTATTTTCCTTTTGATAAAATATTTGATTAATAATTTATGTACCAATACTAATCATTGTTATGATATCCTGCCTTAGGTCTTATATCTGCAGTACTGTATCAATTGCCACGTGTTAACATCACAGAATTTGCTTTTAAAAACAACATGTGTTGAGGAGGAAGACACAAGATTGTCGATATTGTTGTCCTCTCCCACATCTGCCACTAAAGATCCATATAGACAGATGGCTTAGATTTTTTAATAAACTTTATTTGTAATTTTAACGCTTAGAAAAAGCAAACATATTTAGCAGTTTTTCAAAAATGTCAGTCAAGGACTTAGACAATTGGGGAGCAGAGCATATGTAAGAGATACGCAGGTGAGCCCTGTTACTCTTACAAGTGGTTTCATGATTAGGAAACATTTTCGCTAATTTGTTGTGGGTATAACAGATTCTAAATATAATTTTGCAGTGGTGCAGCGTGATGTACAAAGAGAAGACCAGTACACCAAGGCTTGTATGTTCTCATTTATCGTCGGTGAATTTTCCTCTTCCCACATCTTCTTGACATGTGTTGGAGGGCTTGGGTCAACTGAGTTAAACGTGTCGTGTATGATGGAAATGATACATCTTTGCGGCCCATAGGCAAAATGTAGGGTGAGTTAATGAAAGGATGAATAAATGGTTACTGGGGCCCTAATCGATAGATAAGTCTTTAGCTTGTGAGCAGTAGTTTAGTGTGTATTGATGATGATTATAGAAAAAGTGTTTGGTTATCTGCATACGTGTCTTTCTGTTCTCTATTCTTTAATGTCTACCTTGCTTTGTTTCCACCATCTTTATTCCAGCCAATTTATCCCATCCGACAATCAGCAGACTATGAGGTGACAGAGGCGACGTCGCTGTGATCAGTGTGTGTGTATCAAACACAGGGCCCCTTTCTTCCAGAAATAGAGGATGTGATAGCTCAGCTGCCTGACAGCCTCTCTTGTCTCTGTGGTTCCAGTGCAGAAGAGGAACAGATCTGATGAGATGCGCAAAATAAAAGGCTAGCTTTTGTTTCCATTTCTTTTTGCATCTTTCGCACCACAATACTCCTGTCATCCTTCTGTTTTCCACCTTCCTTCTTGATCCAATTACCATCTTTTTCTGTCTATACATATTATTCTGTTATGATGTTGTTTTTTTTCTTACAATGTTAAAGACCTGTAGTAACATTCCACTATGTTGAGTGTGTTGACGTGTAAAGTGTAAGGCTGCATATGAGGAGATGAGTATGAGTTGGAGATGTCATGTGAGTTTACTTTGTCCTGTGTGTCCTTAAC
This sequence comes from Micropterus dolomieu, assembly GCF_021292245.1. Classification (NCBI taxonomy): domain Eukaryota; kingdom Metazoa; phylum Chordata; class Actinopteri; order Centrarchiformes; family Centrarchidae; genus Micropterus; species Micropterus dolomieu. Next base: position 33,206,147 of record NC_060150.1, on the reverse strand, counting down.
GCGTCTGTGCTGTGTTAGCCAGGCAAAGATGGATGGCTGTGTTTTGTGTGTGTGTGTGCGCGCACGCACAGTGTTGTATTCCCAGAGGTTCTGGTGTGTGCGGAGCAGTTGATAGTTCTGGCTAGTAAGTGAAGTCAGCCATTATTTCAACCTCACTGACTTTCTCTGCACTTGAGGTGGAAGACAAAAGACATGAGGGGGAAGGAAGGGAAGACGAATATGATAGAATAGAATAGCAGAACAAGCTGCAGTGAGGTAAACTTTGAATCATGAAAGTAGCGAATAAAACCAACCGATATTGAGCCATAAAACACAGCTACGACTTAGGAGAACTTAAATACGTTAAAGTAATTGGCCCTTCATAATTAGTGTAATTAGAGTAATCAAAGTGTAAGGTGCTTTGGTAGATGATTTTAGTTTAGGTCTTTGTTAAGACCTATGATTTTAGTAAATCCAAAAATAAACTGACCAAAAGACAATGAAGCACAGTTTAATCAGCTTCAGCACTGTAGCGCCAGTGTTTCCTACAAGTAATAAGTCCAAACAGTTATGACTGACCTAAATAGCGAAAAAGGCGAAATCCACATTAAGTAAAAGCTGGGGAAGAATCAGAATCATTCGGACATTTATCTAAACTGGTTAAGCACTGAGGAGATCCTGGACAGTCCAGTGCTACGCACAAAATATCAAGGTCGTATTGATGAGAACGTTTCCATCCTAACATTGCCTTTGCCAGATTCCATAACCTTATTAGCCACAGATGTGGTGCACATAAGGGCAGCAAGGATCATTTGCTGCACCAATTTCACTCTGCGGTCCTCTGGCATCCTCTAGTGGACATAATGTGTACTTACAGCCTTGTTTCGATTTAGACAAAAGGCAGAATATTTAAGCAATTGGAGAGATTTTGTTTGTGTATTTCTATTTTTATTAATTTATCCTCTAGTCTCGATTTGCCTTAATTTTTTATTGATTATGGACTTGTGTTTGAAGGGCCCATTTGTAAATGAGATAGTTTATCTAAATGGGTTTATGAAGCATGAAGTTACAGAAACAGAATAATTGTTACATATACAGCATAAACAGATCAATACATAAATTGAGAACCTAAATATGACAATTAAAAAAAACAAGGCTGCATTCACATTTCATGTGCCTCCGGGCTTTTACGCAAGTCCAGGCTTTTACTTTTGCACAGGAGAGATGTCAACTTTCTGTTCCAGGTGGGGATTATAGCAACCTACATCAATTAATTACATTTTATTTTCCTGATAATTTTTTTGCAGCCTCAGGATTAGAAATCTGAGCTCCTTAACACTCCAGAAATCTCCTAAACAAGTAGTTTTAAGCATGAGTGGTATGAGTTGATTTACAAAAGGACATAGGAGACGTAAAAAATGTGATCATAATCAGTGTGATAAACATTTTAAACATATGTGAGCAGAAAAGGCTGACATACTCACCAAAGACTTTGCCCAAGAACAGCGTCTTGACGAGGTTGAACTGTGTGTCTGAGGCGTCCGGTAGGGTGTAGCTGACTGGAGGGTAATGATCCAACTGAAAGAGTGGGATAGAGAGGAAGTGAGAGATAATATATTAGTATCTGCATTTTAAAGAGAGCCCGGGTGTAAAACTACTTAGCACAGCCTTTTAAAAAGACCCGCATCAGCACATTAAACAGAGCACACAAGATGATGAAGAGGAGATGGTAATCCATTGCTGTCAGCCACCTTAAAACCACATCAACAGCACAATCAAAAGCTCAATGGCTCCCTCTTGTGGTTTTAAAATGTCAGGGAAGTTCCAAATTGTTCAGAGAGGGGGAAACAGTTAATAAACCTTGATATTATTCCCATGATCAAAGACGATTCAATAAATAGCAGAACATATGTGTATCAAATCCAGCCACCACACAACCAGGAATCAATATAGACTAGGACTACAACATGTTTGTTATGAAATATTTACTCATCTCTTTCTTACACCCTTTACTTCAAGGGTTATGGCATAATCACTATGTGTGTTTGCCAGACATGCCATATACTGTTATTTTCAAGACAAGTTATGCAGCTCAGAAAAGCCGTAATGTGGCAATGTGCGTGGTACATAGATGTTCTTAGGTACTTTTTCAGCTTGCTACAATTTGTATCCAGATGGTTTAAGTGGCATGGAAACACTCCAGAAATACCAGAAAATGTATCATCCTATTTTATCATTATCCTTTTATTATCTTTCTTTGATCCTCCTATATAAGAGGGCGGCATTAGCTCAGTCTGTTGGGACTTGGCTTGGGAACAGGTGGATTGTTGGAGGTGCCCCCTGAGCACGACCCTGAACCCCTAACTGCTCCCAGGCGCTGCCCAATGGCTGCCCACTGCTTTTAATTAAGATGGGTTCAATGCAGAGGACAGGTTTTGCACGAGTTGTACTGTCTATAATTGTATGTGACATTAAAAGTCGATTACTAAATTATAAACTATGAGAAAAGATCATGAAAACCCTCATACTGAGTCATGTCAACCAAGCTATATCCCTGTTCAAAATACCAATGTGGACATGTCTTACAGACCAAATGATTAATGAGACCCTCTTATTTGTTAAGCTGTTAATTTTGTTTCTCCTTTTTGTTTACTCGAGCTAGTCATGGCTGAACGCAAACTGAAACGCGATCTTCCATAATGACCCTGCAAACAAACAGCTCTTCACCAGGACTAGAGATAAATGATCAAACATTAATTAACAATATGCAATCTCTAAAGTGCAGTGGGTTCAAAGCCTTTCTCGAGAACTTAAAACAGAGAGAGAACAAGCGGCGTGCTTACAAATACGAGCGTCGGCGGAGATGTGAGAGCAGGGAGGGTGATGGAGGGAGGGAATACACGACTTTAATATCCCTGCAACATAATTAACTTGTTATTGCTGTTTCACTGAAGTTTCTAATTAGCTTGAAGGCTGCAGCCGGTGCTATTGACAAGAAGCATTTCAACCCCACAAATTGGTTTTCTGTGTGTTACAGAAATAAAAGATCTGCCTTCCTCTCTTCACTGTTCTCACAAGAGAACTGTATCTCAGCATACACCAGTCTGCAGAATGCACACCAATGGTCCAAGCCAAGAGAGGGGAGTTGATTGAAAACAATTACTTTTGTTTTTACTGGAAATTTGTTCCACTGATGTGCTGAATAGCTGTCGTGGCCTGTTAGCCGGGAGCGGAGCTGGACTGACACTAAAGGGTTGGGATTTATATGGGGGTGTGTGTATGTGTAGTCGCTCTTGTTTACAGTTCTGAATCAGTAGGGTCCTCCCATACAGAAAAAGCTCTCAACCCCCTACCCCTCCAGACTATTTTCTCCCTCTTTCTCTCTCTCCCTCCACACACACACACACACACACACACACACACACACACACACACACCCACCCCATATCCTAATTTGATTCTTTCCAAAAGCTTGGTCTCAGAGGAGGATTGTGTGGGTTTTGTTTTCCACAGTGACTGGAGGGTGGGATAATGGGGCACAATTAAATTGCGCTCAGCTTATTTACTTTTATCTGACAAAACAAATTGGCTGCACAGCCAGGGACGGCGGTCTGAGTCTCAAAACCCAACAAAAAGGTCCACAGAGGAAGCGAGTAAGGGAAGAAACCTCATTTTACCAAACTTTGTCAATTACAACCGCAATTATTTGGATCCCTTCCTTTTACGTGGCACCATTTAGACAACACAATCTTCTCCTTCAAGCGCTGTTGGTGCCTCTTAGGTTACATAAAGCTTACATAAGCAAAGTAATCAGGGGTTAGACAAAGAGAAAATTAACAATGGGTGAAATCTATTTCCCTAACTATGTGCTCAAAAAGAATCTAATTTAGCCAATGTGCTGCATATACTCAAACTAATTTACAGTACACTGAGAACTTTTTACTTTTTTGGCAGCTCTGTTTCCTTAATGAAATCTGAGGGATAAAAAAAACCCATCACAGACTAAACATTAGAGAAGCTAAGTGCAAATACATGCTACTTTCCTTTTTACTCCAGTAAATGCTTAAACATTATGAAGTGAACTACTGAATTACTGTCCCAGATACAGCCAGAAGCTCACACCACTAATACCAACTATTGGAGGAGAGGAGGAAAAAGAGAAGAGAGGACAGGAAATGAGGAAACAGAGAGGACAGGAGAGGAGAAGAGGAAACAGAGAGGAGAGGAGAGGAGGAAACAGAGAGGAGATGAGGAAACAGAGGGGAGATGTCTGGTGCCTGAAGGGATTCCTCACTTTCATCTCTAAACCCTCACAGTGTGTGAGAGGTTGAGAGAAAAGGAAAGCCAGAGATGGAGAGATGGGAACTTATTTTGATCTCGCCTTGGTTTGCCTTTGATAGCGAGCTAACCTGACAAGACCTCACAGACTGCTTAAAAACCAAACATTTGCTTTGTGCACTGCACTCCGCATGCCCGTGCGTACCTTTCAGCAGATATTTGTGTGAACATGCAAATCCACACCTTGAAATAGGCCCCAGGACTATGAAGGTGTTAGATAACGTAAATGCATCAAAGTGAGTTTATTATTAAATTTTGTGGGTCTACCTTCTTTATCTAAAGACACAATCTTTCTCTTTCATCCCCCTCCTCTCCTTGCTTTTCTTTCACTCTCCATCTCTCTTCTGCTCCTTTTTTACTCCGATTCCAATTACCACACTCCCGCTTGTCTCCCCACTTGTTCTCTGTCGTGTCTTTAAACTAAACAGTCGCTTGTCTAAATGCCTTTAAGATTTGCAGCCCTGATAGCAGAGAAGTGAGACCTCCGCAGCGTCAGGTAAACACTCGACTCGCTCTTTTACCCTAGAAATTGAATTTTATCCACTGCCGGGCTCACTAGCATAACTGAATTTCATTGCATCTGACTCATATCTCTGTCTCTCACTTGCGTTGTTATATCTCGGATGAAAGCAGCTGCAACCTCCGATGAGTGTGTAAGCCAAATAATGGTTAAGTTTCAAATGCTGATGGCACGCTGTAGCAAAATTGGCCATGGTTAGCAATCTAATTTCAAACTCAGTAATTAGCTAGTGTACATTCCAGCCTGTCATAATTAATTTTGAACATTCAACAGCAGTAAACATTTAAGCACATTTTGTCAGACTCTGTAAATGCGGTTGATGGATGGCATTTCAAAGAACTTGCTGAATGACTTGAGCGCCATCTAATGATTACATAAAAGAAAAGGTCTCGTGAGCCGATGATGTTTTGCAACTGCAGTTATTACCTTTTGAGTTGATATAGCAAACTTAATCCTAGCAGATACTGAGCAACATTAACATTGATGTGATGTGTTTCTCTCCTTTTATCTCTGTTTTTGGTCTCCACCAACTCCTGAAGGAAACATTTTAATCCCCCAAAAATGTTTCAGATCGGCAACTGAGTCAAATCGCTGTAAACCATCAGCTACCCTGTTCAAGAAGTTAAATCTGTTATCCATTTTCAACATCAGTATCTATTGAACATGTATCTTTATGTATAAATGCATGTTTTAAAATCACATCTTATCAAATGTATTTCATAACTTTAATACTTTCATAAATTTAACACAACTTTATGATTATGATGTTGCATTCATATCCAACCAGACAAGCAAAGAAGATTCATCTTCCCTATTATCACACAACTCTTGGACAACATACCATAGGGTTTCGTACCTCTCATGCACAATCCTTACTATGTCTTTATATACAGTACTTATAACTATTTAGCTCTTTAGCTGCTAAATGCTCCACTATGTTTGATGCTGGGCAGGTAGTGTAAAGTGGGTTTATTAGAGCTGTCGCCGAAAACAACACTATGAGAGCCATGAGGGTGGAAAATAGTAGAGTTGCAGGTTGGAAAACACAAAACAATGAGCTGAAGGATGGGTCATGTTTCAAGACCCCTTCTACACACAAGTACTCATGTGATCCTTTTTTCATGTAAAAATAATGGCTATTGCTGCTTTAAGTTGAATTTGCGCGTCTTGTGGAAAAACTTGACTTTTAAATCCTGAAAATACTTGACCTCCAACGTGTCAAGATACTTGATGGGATATGGAATGAAACAATTATTTTTTTCTAACTTGGTTTCGGTAGCTGCAGTTCATTGCTTCAATGCTGGATCATCTGCATTAGGAAAAACGCTGATAATTAAAATATTTTTCCGGTGCATGTTAAAAAAAAGTAAATTAACTACTACTAAAAGCCCTCGAGAGTCTGTGAGAAGGGAGAAGGTTGGATGTGTGAAGAGATGGGGGAGAGCAACGGAATGGACCGATTCATCAGACGGAATAATGTTGATTTTGTGCTGTAGCTGTGTGAAATGAGCAGACTTGACAAGATCTCACTTGCGCATTCATGTCGGTTTGTATGCATGTCCACATCTGTTTACGCGTAGATATTAAGGCATGTTTGTACCTTGAGAAAAGCCCTGAGGCGGTAAGGCAACATGAAAAAGTTTTACTTATCAAAGTTATCTTCGTTAGCACACCTTCTGGCTCTACTTTTCATGCCCTATCTATAAACTTAATCTATTTTCTCTCTCCATCCCTCCCCCACTGTTCCCTTGTTGATTTCTTTTTTTTTCTTCTTCTTAAGTCCAAATTACCACATCATGCCCACCAGTGTTCCTTTTAATTCTCGAAACAGTCTTTTATGTTTAAGTGCCGAACCTATCATTTAAGGACAAAAAGATTCAAAGGTTTGTTATTTAGAGTACAGCCTGGGCACACTGAGAGTGGTAAACAGGGGATATGCACTCGGTAGATAATATTTCAGTCACACACTGAACACTGGGCTGAGCATCGATATCTAGACACAGCTAAGTGATCAGCCAGTGGAAGAAGACACAGTGCGTGCATGCATGTGTATGTGTGTGTATGTGATGAGCATAGAATTGTACAGTTGCTCCAATCACCTTCTATGCCAGTAAAAAAGGGATGTGTTATGTCCAAGTGCTCCCACCGGGGTGATCAGCAGCTGCAGGACGTGATTTGCTCTGACGATTTCCATTGGATGTTTCAGTGTAATTTTCTTGCTTTCTGAATTTTTCACTGTGGTGTGTGAATGTAGGTGATGAGATTCCAGGATGGATGGGGTCATTGTTCCATGAGCATGTAATGTGAGAACGGAGGCGGCTCAAGACTTACGTAGGAGAAGAGATGTGATGAGTATAGGGTTTGGCAGGTGGACTGTGATTCATTCTGGTCAACATTTTATTTCACCTTAATGAAAGCAACGGTGAAGGGGCTTCATTTGGACCTGTGATTATCACAGGTGAGGGTGACATCTTAACCACTGTAGCCAGAATTAGAAAGAACATGACTCATAACATATTCACTGCCTAGTACGCAATATATGTACTTCCTACACCAGTGGTCGGCAATAGGCGGCCCGCAGGCCAGAACCAGCCCACCAGCAATAATATCTGGCCCACAGCCAGATTGCTTTGATAGCAGAAAAATAAAAAATAACAGCAACAGTTACTCACACAATCACTTCCTCTTAAGTGATTGTGCCTCTAAAATAAAAGCGCGAGAACGTCTTTTGCAGCATGTTGAGTTTATTAAGAGCTTTTACTTTGAAGAGTTCTGCAGGATATTCAAAAGAGTCTCTGGCTTGCTTGACACACCTCTGAAAAAGCAGTCAGTAAACGTGTGATCGGATTCCCCTGAATTTTCTCAGGGAAATGAAAATAAGTGTCCATAGGTTTATGAATGAGGATCAAACGCCGGAACGCGCACACACTGCAGCACATGCTTTATAGTGAGTATGTGCAAAAGTGTCCCTTTATTCAATTTGTTTAACAAGGGAGAAAAAAAATATCCGCTGTAAAATGGAATTGATCCTTCAACCTACTTTGTCAATGGCCCGCCATATGACGGCTTGAAAAAAAATTGGCCCGATGCCAGACTTATGTGCCGACCCCTGTCCTACACCTTCCATCATGTGTCCTCAGACTACTGCAAGTGAAGAAACCCATCCTTTCAAATTAAAGACCTAACTGAAGTTCTCTTTTTTATAATGTCTATATGCACATCTTATATATTTCATAAGTTTCCTTTGTGTCCATCCTGCAAACATGTTGACATTCATACACAGTATTTAATTCTTCAAATTCAAATTCCATTTATCATAACATGGTAATAAAGTGATTCCAATTTGTGAGGAGCTATACTTGCATGCTAGTTTAGTCATAATTTTTTTTGTGTGTGTGTAAATATGGTGTTACGGTATACCTTTTTCTCGACAATAATTCCTACAATAGAGGCGATGCAGACTTGGATCAAGTTTTTGATTCATGGGTGGAAAGTAATGAATATGAATAAGATGATACTGTTGATAAAATCTAATTGTTGAGACAATGCTTCAGCAATGTTGCAACAGAGGAGGTGAGTCAGTGGTTCTGGTTAATGTAATGCAGCCTTCTGGCCACTAGGGGGTAGGTCAGCTCTGCACAGGTGAATATGAGCGTGAGTTACTCTCTGGGTGTACAGTATAAGGAGGGCAAAAAAAGAAATACAACTACAAAAAAAATTTCTATCCTATTAACACTGTAATGTCTGACACTTAGAAGTGTAAGTGATCAGCATGTCACACTATATGATGCACACACATTGTGTTTTAGATCAGACTGTTGTGTAGATCTCCAATTCAAGAATTTCTTTTGGATCTCATTTTAGAAAAAAGACAATCCCTTTCTTGGCAAATAAATAAACTGCCGATGCAACTACAAATACATTCCGATCTGGATGTAAACAATAACTAGTTTTGCAGGTGGTTTCTCTAAATTGCAGCTTGCAGCCAAAGCTGAGCATTTTAGCCCAGTCTGTAATAGTTTAGCTGAATTCCCACTCTATCCTTGACAGCTACTGACGGATGCTTGGCTGTATTGATCTGCACTAAGCTGTTTAGCTGCACAAAACTGGAGAGCACACAAACAAACCCACACATGCAAACACAGAAACACATACACACAGAAATATATATTTATATATATATATATATATACGCAAAAACATTGTCATGCACAAGCACACACACATGCAGTCTCTCTCGCTCTGCCTCATGCATGGCCTTAAATTAAAACCTGCAGTCACATACAGTGCAGCCACAATCACACAACAGTGCGCACTCATACAAACACACAGCGATCGATGCATTCTCTCTGTTGCTATACTTAGGCTGTCCACTGGAAGTGGATTAACAGTGGCAGAGGACAAGCAGTTTCATCACAGCAGAAGACAGAACAGGACACTGCAGGACACTGACTTAATACAAACAATCGAGCTTACACTGTCTGGCCTTGTGTGCTTGTGTACTTGTGACCGAATGTGTGTGTTTTTTGTGTAGCTAGATGACAATCCCATACACTCCTTGCCTGCTGGTAAGTAGGATCTTGTGTTGTGTTGGGAGTGTTCACATGTGTGCGTGAATGGTCTGTACCTGGATGGTGATGCTTCTGTCGACACGGGACATGTTAATGCTATGTGGCTGTCCGTTGGCCAGGTTACGCTGGTCCACATCTATAGCAAATGGCTCCTTCAGACCTCCCAGGTCATACCGCACTTGTAGTGAACCTGAGGACATACAGGCCAGGGATTTAAAACCTGTTCTGGTTATATGAAACGTCACATCTCTGCCCAACAATGATGAGTCCATAGGTGGTTAGTGTATTACTACTTGATAACACCTAAGACTAGCCATTTTTTAATTAATTTTGTTTATTATAATAATAATTTTTCCTCTAAAAGTATTCTGACTGAGCTGAACTGAATGTAGTTTTCTGAAGTGATGGTGCAAGCAGGGGTGAGAAATAGTGGGGAAACCCCGAATGACTCACAGGGCCCACAGCTTGACAGGGGATTATAGATACTGTCCCAGGGCACCCCTTGGTAGCCTGAGTATTTTGTAGTTTTATTTTGGTGATTGCTAGACGCTAGATGGCACTATCAAATTTTTATTACTTCTATTTTATCAAAGTGCTTTGCTGCCTGTCAGCCGCTCAGTGGGTGGCCGCTGGCTGGGGAGGATTTTCTGAGATTATTGAACTTTCCAAGCTGTGCTGCAAGGTACATTTTGAAAGGCAGTCCTTGCTAACAAGCATTTCTCCACGCAGACATCTCAGCGGTATGCAACCACAAATTGCGTGCGTGTGTGAATCTTACCATTTTGCCTTAAAACCACAGCCAGATAGTCCTGCGTCTTGGAGCTGACATACATCAGAATAGCTGGAGCATTGGATGTGCTGAAACTAAAGGCCACTTCCTCCTTTGTCAGGTTCACTTCATGTGGCGTCAGCTGGTGCGTCAGGATCTTTGTGTCCCGACTGGCTCCTGCAACTGCTTCGGGCATGAAATTGTACTTGACCAGCGTTCCTGCCTCAAAGAAACCCCCAACATCTGGGCGAGATGACAAAAGAAATAAGAAAAATGGTTAAATGCAGCAGGTGAACACACACACACAAATACAATAAATACTGCTTGGCAACGTGTTGTCAAACAGCACTATATATATATATATATATATATATATATATATATATATATATATATATATATATATATATATATGTATATATATATATATATATATATATATATACACATATATATATACATAGGTAGAATTATCATGTTTGATAAAGCTATGCAAATCAAAACAGATGCAATATGCTTAAAAAACAAGGAAGATAGAAAAGACAGACAAGAAAAGAAAAGAAAAACAGCTTTCATCAAAAAGAAGCCACAGGGAAGTGCTCATAAACTCATACATGCCAAGACACAACAGGGTAGACATAGTCTTATGGCCAGAGAGACATAAGCACACACATAAATTTGACTGTGTTCAGGAGTTGTAGTAAAGTGGGTGTTAAATTGCTGTGATCCAGCATCTGAAACCACACAATACATTGTTTACCAGTACATTAACAAACCTAATGGCATATCCAAGCCATTCCAGGAGGCTTATTGATTCTTGTAATCAAGTGTTGAGAAGAAGGGAACTCGTTTTTATATAGTTTTGTTATGCTCCTCGTTTGTGTATGTGTACTTGCACGCACGCACGCACTATGTCCATGTGTCACTTACAGAGGAGATAAAAGGCACAATGTGCGTGAAATGAAAGAGAATGGTTACGGGGAAAACAGAGGGCCTAGGGTTGTGTGTGTGTGTGTGTGTAAATGCCATGGAATATTTCTTGACATGTTTGCCTTACCTCAGTGGCAGCAGTGAAAATTTATAAGTGCAACCTGTGCAAGTGAAGAATACTAAGTGAACACATTGACGCATCTTATTTTAAAGCTTCACTTCACCCATCTTCTCCCACTGGACACAGTACAATAAATACTTCAAGCTACATTACTTAAATTTAATAGAAGACTTATTACTAGAAAATGGGCAAGTTCTCTGACTCGTAATGGCGTACAGGCGAAACCTCCCCTCCATTCAGCTACACTACAATTTTATCCTCTATTCTGCTGTGCACTGGTGTAGTTTCAAGCTTCGCAAGTCTGAAGAGACCCATTTTACAAATTCTGCGTTAACCAGGCAGAGAGCTCGAGAAGTATTAAAATAGTCTAAACTTTTCATTTTGTTTTCTGATGCAGCTGGATAGTTCACTGTCTGTCAGTGCTAAATCAGACAAAATGCACTATTTCTGTCAGAGCAGCACACTTGATTGAATTCCTTAAGTCAGTCACAAAACAGCATATGAAAAACAAATCAAGATAACAAGCCTCAATCTCTTGACAACGGGTGTCACTGAAAAAAAAAGTTTGCTTCTTACCTCACAGCTCCCCTCACACGACACACTGTTTATTTAACTTCTTGTGATTATAGCGTTCAAACATATCAAAAAAAGAGGGCAGGTACAGCGTTCAGTCGTTTGGTGCTAGATTGCGTTGCACCTGCTATTCGTAAATGTAACCCTAAGTTTCTGAATAAAGGCCTTTCCAAGTTCTTAGAAACTTCTAGCTACCTTCAAACCAGTGATTTACTGTAAATTAAGCGGCACCCTTAAATGAAATGTCTAAAATACGTCAAGCTGCAACATAAATTCTGAAAACAGGCCAAATGATAGCTTGGTAGCTCACCTGGTGGAGTGCGTACCTGTTTGGTTTGATTTCCTGTTTCATTTTGAAGTTACATGTGTCCTTTAGTCGTATCTAGCTTTTATCCTGTTTGTATCTATTTATTGTCCTCGTTTCTGTTTGTTCCTTGTTGGTTAGCTGTCTTACGTCGTCGTGTTGTTGGCATCTGCCCGTACCCCTGCCTTTAGTGCAATATCACTGTTTTTCTGGATTTATATTTTTTTCACCTTCCTTGGACATTTACTTTACCTGTTACATTACATTATTATGCTGGACTGCTCTGTTTTGGATTTGTTTTGATGAATCCACACATTTTGTACACTTTGTTTAGTTGTTAAAAAAATTATTCATTCGTGTCTAATGTCTGCACTTAGGTCCTAAAACCTGTTCCTGCCTGCACATTCAGCACACTGTCCGACAGTACCATTAAGCCTGATTAAAATCTTCCAAGCTTACATCATAATTAAACAGCATTTTATCAAATGACAGGTCAGATATTGCATTTTAGCCACCTCTTTTATTTTTCACTCTTAACATGTCATATTAACAAGCAAACGTAAGCATTGTCATTTGGTTTAGTTAGCCATTATCTAAAAATTAGTATTAAGAGGCTGACAAACCTTTCAATGCCTTCTAAACAATCCTTTCTAAATGCAAGTAATACTTATACACACAAAGCGAGTTGTTTTGTGCATTTTAGAGTGAGTTTAAAAAACTTTATAATTAAGAGAATTTTATCATATTATATGTATTGTAATGTCAGATGTTTCAACCAAATTCCATATCCAAGGAAGACATTTGGTCCCTCATCCAAGAGACTTCTTCAGTTCTGACTGACTGGTACAGAAACTCATCTATTTAACCTCTGTGGGGTTGTTGTCTAGATCAATACTGCTGGTTTGTTAGTGCTCCTGACTGTTGTAACGACGTTAAAAAGCTGAGTTTCCCTACTAGTCAGTCAGAACTGAAGATGTCTCTTGGATGAGGGACCAATTGACTTCGAGGATCTTCAACCAAGTCCAGCTGCACTTTATTTTAACCTTCCTTAAATAACTATAGCCTGGATGACTGAGGACATTCAGAGACAACCAAATTCCATTTAACTTACTTTACTCTTCACTCTTAACGTGCCATAGTAGCAAGCTAATGTTAGCTTTGTCTGTAATCAAGTTACACAGTTAAACAGTTCCTTCGGGCAGTTTGTGGGTGTAAATCATTCGTGACAACTAATTTCTATAACTCACTAGTTTGTGTAGAGAACCTGTTTTAATTTAGTGGTGCATAAATATCCATTTAGCAAACTCTGTCATTATAACTAGGCCAAGATTGAACTTGACAAAAACCTTGTGCAACCAGCTTCAATCTCAGCTCTTAACTTAAAAAAAACATTCTTACATTTTATCTTTATTCATACAAACTGTGGACTCTAACCTGTCTCAGCCTTCTCTGCCCAGCTGAGAAAAAATAAGAAGAGAAACTGACTACCTGCCCAGAGTCTCAGCAGCAACTCACACATTTGTCTGGAAGCATAAGAGGGAATGAGAAAACTCTGCTCCAGGGCAGGGACTCTTTATATGTGTGTGTGTGTGTTTTATGTCAGAGTGTGAAGAAGTTTTGGAAAGGGAATTTGTGCAAGCATGCAAACCTCTACAGGTACATGTGTGTTTTTTTGTGAGATTGTGCGTGTGTGTCCATGTGTATGTATGTACATGTGCACATTGGCACCTTGTGACCCTCAAGGGCAGAAAAGCAAAAGAATGAGAGTGTATAATAACAATAATACTGCGGGGTCCCCTGAGCAGCGTGTAAATATGGATACAATGGAAATGCACTATGCAATTATGGCTGGCTTCATGCATTTTTCACTCGCTGGGAGGACATGGAGAGAGGGGGAGATTAAAGAGCGAAATTCAGAGTAGGAAGGAAAAACAGGAGGAGCAACTGGGAGAGAAGAGAACAAAGGAGAGGGTTGTATAAGAAATGGGAAGAGGTGAAGAAGAAATGTAAATTTATAGAGGGAAAGAGTAAAAAAATAAGAAAGGAGAGGAAGAAGTGGTATAAATGGGGAAGAAGTTAGCAAATAGGGGGAGGAGAGGAGAGTAAGAACAAGAGTAAGGAGAAACCAAAAGTAGAGAAAGAAAGGTAAAGGGAGAGCAAAGAGGAAGAGGAAGACAGAGAATGACAGGAGTAAAAAGTGACTGGCAGAAAGATTCAAGGAGGATAAACAGAGGGGAGGAATAGGTAGAGGAGCTGAAGGAAACACGCAGAAGTAGCTTAGGGAAAAGCAGACATGGAGAGTAGCAAAAAGAGGAAGGGGTGAATTGTGGATAAAAGGGACAGTGGACAGAAAGGAGATGAGAGAAGAGAAGAAAAAAGAAGGGAGGGCAGGAGAAAAAGGGGAACAAAGAAGATGAGGATTTGAAGCAGCGATGAGTGAAAAGGAAGAAAGAAGGAGTCAGAAGAAGAGATTGAGAGTCACGTCATGCTCGGAAACAAACAGACACAAGGGTGTGCTCTCTTCTTTTCTTTGCCCCTCTCTCTTTCTTCCACACGTGCATGCAGACTAATACACACACACACAGTAATCTCTATTCTCTAAATCCTGAAATGCCTGATTGGTTATGACAGAATTCAGAGGAGGTCTTCTCATGTCTTACACTGGCATATCACCACACGCTGTCACCCTCTTCCCTGGCACACACACACACACACACACTTTGCTTCCCTGTCATCTTGTCACCCCCCTGCCATGAGCACAGTGGAAAAACACTATTCGGCTTTAGGAAACAAATTAATTCACGTGTCGGGGATCAACTCTCTGACTGGGAGCTAGCAGAAAGCCTCTGACAACACTGCTGCTTTTCTCCCCAGAGCATTTTTATGAAAACTTGTTTTGAGAAGTAGAACTTTAATGCTGTATCTAATGAATCCCTGTGAAACAAACATGATGTTTTTAGCAATATGCAACAGTGCAGGAGCAGAGTAACGGTGTGACAATTCTCTGAACCTAGATCTACTCACTGCTAAGCGAAGTGACTTGCATTTTTTTTTATTTCTTTTTAGACTGATCTCTCAGCTCTGCATTTGCACCGCTTTTAACATTCAGTGAGTGCACTCTAAAGTCAGGGAGAATTGGTGGGTAAGCACTATATCACTCTCAATCGATGCCTTTATCATAAGCCCAAACACTTTCAACACCAACAGCTCCAAACTGAATAGGAAGTGAGGACAATCACAGAGCGCAGCAAAAAACACAGTGGATTGTCAGGCAATAAACGTCTTTGAAACATAACTACTCCAGCATAAACCCTACCGCTATTTGACTGTGGCTTTGTGAACTAAAGAAGGACTATGCCAAAGATAACATGGTTTCAATGATAAAGTGCCCTTCCTCAAACAAATGCTAGAGAATGAAACCATGTTATGGGAATAAAGGGGGAAAAATCAGTTATCTGCTCTTAGATACCTTTGGGATTTGCAAAAAACCCTGCAGCACTTGCAAAAGGGAAATAAAATCTGACATAAAAAAATACCTCAAAGCCCACACAGTGGGAGATTTTTCTTGCAATTGAAGCTTTGGCAATAAAGAAGAGTGTGACGCACTTCTAGTGGCAAATGATTTACCCTTTCAGTTAGAGACTGACATTGTCTGTCCCGAAATGCCTCTCACCTCTGGTGCAGAACGGGCCGTCATAGGCAGTGTGGCTGCAGTCACACAAGTAGCCGTTGTACTTCTCCACACACTTCCCTCCGTTCCGGCAGTACATCCCAAAACTGGTACAGTGCCCTTGGCATCCGGGCTTGACCCCAGGCGTGACCTTGGCCCTCTCTTCCAGGTCGAGGGTGATGCCGTTCATCCGCAGAGCTCGGATACAGCCTAGGAACCCCCTCTGCCCTCCTGCAGCACCTGAAGGAGCGAGGGAGAGGAAGGAGGGAAAACACAGGTGAGGAGGGGAGGTGGCATCAGTGCGGCAAGGATATATAGCATTTGGAGAAAGGAAAGAAAACAAATAAAAGAGAAGGAAGGGAGGACAAATGGAAGTCAGGGTCACAGAAGTCATTTTGAAAGCAAGAGGCCGTTTTAATCTCTTTTTAGAAACGTTAATATCCGAATGCCTGGAGGAAGCCACTGATGTCACGTTAATCGCTCTGACTGAGACGGCGTTCTTGAAACAACCTTCAACTTGTTTGATTTCTTCACTAATTAAAAAGGCCTAATGAACACTGTGCCTTCATGAAGATCTCACAAGCAGGCACACGCAAATGGATGCATGAATGCATGTAAACTACATATTACAGACAAACACACATGTTTAAAACACACACAGCGCACCTGACCTGACTGAACAACTCAATATAAGCATTAATGCTTCGCCTAGGGGTGTCTATAGCCATTCCTCTAAAGTGCTTCCATCGTCATTCTGGCCTTGCACCATTACAGTCTAACTACCCATTAACTTGGACAGAGTGGGGGTGTTAAATAGATTAATGTGAACCTAAATGACTATAGCAATAAACACACTCGTCAACATACACCCACAGGTATGGAGTCAAACGTACACAAGCGCACCCACAGAGGATGGTTACACTGTATGGATAAACGAGTATGGGTGCACACTCATAACAAGAGCCGAGGGGCATTTTAGTTATTAAAACCTCTCAATTGCATCCTTTGGATTACAGAGAAGTGTTCATTCAAGAAGCCATGTTAAGAAGACTTAAGACTCACTCCCGGACACACAGTTTCCTCCCTCAACAAACGCACACATCTAGTAGCTCAGCCACACAGGCGCAACACAGACATACTGTAATTAGATTACTAATACATGTACTTTGATGAAGCCAATATGTAATTCACACATCAGGATGCAGCGGAGCTTTCACAAGCTTTCTCCACTTTCCATTCCCACGACAGATTTGACTTTAAGCAGACCTGTTAATTAATCTATTTTGTACCACTGATTGGCTGGAGGTTTCTGCCACCTGTTTACCCAGGTCTAAATCAGTCTCTGATTAAACAGACTGCAGGCTCTGAGGCCTGCGGAGACCAGGGCGGACACGTACACAGACACACACACACACACGAGCATACAGTCTTTGTATAACGCACAAATGGTGTGTGATGGACTGATACTGAGTTAATATGATATATATGTCTGTTTTTGTAAATATGGTGGCAAAAATGTAACGCTGTCCAGTAAATTGCAGCAATATTTATAGACTGCATTTAAGTGTATTAGTACCTTTGTTTGTCTTAATTCATATGTTTTTATCTAAGTATTATTACTTATAATAATTTCAGTTACTGTAAATTGCCCATATTTGGAACCAAAATCTGAGGGATCCTTGCCAAACAGGTTCATGTTATGTCTTAATTTGCTGATCATCAATATCATTATCAGATTTTTCTTAAATATCAGTATCAGCCTTAAAAAGGAGTACAATTGACGAGCATGACACAGAATACTGACATGCATACAAAAATTCAGACACATAAGCACTCAAGTCAAACACGCACGTATTGTGTGTTGGCACTTATTTATGTGTTTATGGGTGTGAGGATATTTTGAGGGTTTTGTTAGTTATATTTATATTTTGAGGTGAGGGTATTTTACCCTGTAATGACGTGCTAATGAGGAAACCTTTTCTATTCATTATAATATTATAATATTCATTATATATACAGTTCACACACACACGAACACAATAACAGCCACATTTCTAATTAAAAGAGAAGTCATAAAATGTGAAATAATGAAGTAATGAATAGACATGCAGTAAGTAGTTAAATACTGCATACAGTTAAGGTAATGGACATACAGCATGCATGTATATGTATGTGGACTGTCCTTTTAAGCCTGGTCCAACCAGAGAAATTTCTTTCTATGAAGGTCATCGCTATAATGACTTATGCATATATTTATATAAGCATCTGCATCTGTTAGGGCCTGTCCATAGGCTCGCCATTCATCTGTGACAACATCTGAGCCTCTTCTTACATGATGTTGGTCGGCAACAGGTCTTCTCTTGAGCGATCTTTCACCACCCTGACAACGAGTTTTCTTGATGTAAATATGTTGTGTTTTTGTGCTAAACTGCAAAATGTTCAAAATTCATACAGATTGTTCATAAAGTGAAGAAACATAAATAAAAGTTGTTTTCCTGCAAAAATGTGTGTCACTTTACTTAAAGCAAACAATTACATGTTATAAGGTCTTATAATTAGTTCATATGATATTATGTCCACCTGTAATATATTATACAGGGATAGATATTTTAACACTTTACTTAAAGCAAACAAAGACATGCTATATAACTTTATACATTACTATAAGCTATTATTCCATTTTATATTACTAATTGTAAATGGTGACTAAAGTGTATTCATAACGAGGCAGAGTCGGTGGTTATAATGTGTTATGGAACATGGTCGGAGATTCTTGCCGCACATTGACATAAACTGGTATTACTATTAGTTATAAAACATTAAACCAAAAGGTCATAATACGTTATGAACTTTGCTATAGCACCTAATGCATGTTTGTAAGTGATTATAACAACTGTTATAATGTCTTATGGACGCATTATATTGTTTTATAAATATATGCATAAGTCATTATAGTGATGACCTTCATAGAAAGTGTTACATTTCTAATTTACACCAACTGCGTATCTGCTGCACTGCTTTTCTTTCAATATCACCTTATGACTGGGTTAATAGGACGGTAGTATTTCCTACCTCTTTACGTTTGTCTGTTCAACACTAAAGAAATCCTCAGAACAGTGTTTACCCAATCCATGTTTATTACTTTAGGAGGCCATGTGCATTGGTTTTAGATGAGTATTTTTGATTCATATGGTCTAAATGTCATTTCAAAAGCCTTTCTAACCCACCAGCATTTCCAGGGGGAAGATATTATCATATAAATCCCATTTTACCAGCCCACTGCTTTATATCTGTTGGTTTAAAGCAATGCTTTTTTTCTAACTATCTCTCTTAAAGGTCCATAATGTGGGTTTGATTTTGATGGATCCCTGCTTGGAAAATGTACTTGTGCATTTCAACAAGCCCGAGTCTACAGTAATTCCTCACAGCTATGTGTTAATGTATAGTATAAATCAAAAAAAGTAGCAGCACAAGATCATTTCAGAAGATTAATCTTGGCTAAACTTTAATCACCACTCGTGTAATGCAGCAAAACACGTAGGTGAGGTCTTCATACACGTGCGTTTGTGTTTACTCTCACAATCAGCGTCACACAGACATTTTTTATTTTACTCATTAATTGTTACCTACTGTCTTGGCATGTGAGCGAGGCTGGCTTCCCTGTGACAGGTGTCGCACACGCATGGATGTTGATCCATGAAGGCAGGGGCAAGGAAATGAAAAACCAAAGCAGAAAAAGAAAGACAAAACAATCCAACCATGAGAGAATTGAGGAAAAACATGCAAAATCATAAATAAGTGTGATAGTGAGCATTAATCAAGAGGGAAATCAAAAGAACAGATGGTGGCATTAAATAAATAAAATGTGGCACGATTTATAGTTATGTGCATTATGGAGTGAATTGGAGAGCTAAAAGTTAACAGTGTGAAGTAAATGACAGCAGGCTGACGGTATAACATTTACTCTCAAGGCCATTAGAGCAAATGAGCCACTGTGCAGTAAACACTAAAGCAATCAAATGCTTGATGAGGAGCATATTGATTGAGAAAGAGAGAAGGAGATGATACAGAGACAAATATGAGAACGAGGTGAGAAAAATAAAGTTTCTTGTTGTTGTTTATACCTTATGTGAAATCATACAAACAGATTTTTTTTTTTAATTCTTCTGGATTGCCTAGTTTTTTTTTTCTACCTCTCTACTTTCAAAAGAGGCTCATCAATATGAATCACAGACAACGTGTGAAGTGGCAGAGGAATAAAAAGAAGAATCAGGTGAGTTCAGACAAAATCTCGATGCCTGCAGGGCTCTCCTCACAATTCCCAATCAAATCGCTCGATCAAACACAAAAGGATCTCTATCTTTCCTGGATGTCAGGGGCCAAATCTAAAACCACTTACCTTTAGTGGCTGGGTCACTTCCTGTGTGTCACACTCTAGCTTCCCAAAGCAATCCTCAAATGAGGATTAAGCAGGGATTAGAGATCAGATATGAGAAGGTGCTGTCGCCCCTGTGGCTGTTCTTACATACAAGTCTTTCCCTGCTTTCTCTCTGTCTCTTCCACCAACACTTGTGTTTCTAGATGTGTGCCACACACAGCAGGCCTGAGAGTTCTCCTGTCGTCCTTTGACCAAAAAAGCCAGAATACAAGCATGCAAATGAGGTGATGGCCGAGGAGCTACCTTTAAGACATTGCATTCCCCGGCCTCAAAGCTGCGAGTTGCTTAGTGACGGAACCTTTCTAGCCCTTTTCCATTTCACTAAATGGAAGCACAAATACGCCGAAAGGCAAATTGGGACATGATAAGGTAAGGATATTTCAGCAGCGTTCAATTCAGCAAAAGTGATGAGACGATGAAATAATATTATAAACGGGGATCAGGGAGGGTAAGGCTATCACATCAGGATGCCTGATTGGAATTTGGAACAATCTCCTTTGGGCAGAACTTTTTTCATGAGACAGTAGGAAGTCTGTGATCCGCCTCAGCACTTTCCCTTCTATCCGCAAATCCCTAAAACTATTTTAGCCCTGGAGTTTGGTTTATAGAGTATTGACAGCTCAGCACAAAAGGTAGAAAGAGGAGACAGAGAAGTGAAAGCATAGGGAGAAAACTGGACAGATCATCAGCTTGCTGATGAGCTTGAAAGGCGTTGTGTGGAGAGGAAGATGAAACCATAAGGAACAAACCAGACCTCTTTACAAAATGCAGGCATAATTGTCGTGATAACAAGCGCTTGATCTGTCTGACAGCTAATACAGAACGTGTGTGGGAGAAGGAAAGTCAGAGGGTTGATATCCTCTTTGTGCAATAATAGTTTCTTAATCCAAAGCAATATAACTGCTGTGTCAAAGTATTAAAGTATCAAAGAAATGACCTTTATAAGTGAGTTGAGTGAGTTTTAGTCATAGCCAGCACAGAGGCTCACTTTATTGAAGCTCACTCTTTATCACTTACATGGATGACTTTCCGAACACGTGTGCGCATATTATAAAATGTGAAATGGGTGTGTGTGTGTGTGTGTCGGATTAACATGAACTTAATTAGCAGTGCCTGTGACTAAGCTGGACTGAAGCCTCTTAAGAAGAAAACCCAGTGATTTCCAGCAAAGGCTGCTACATCTTTAACTTCTGAAACAATCAGACGTCCTCACAATGGATGGAACGTATTCAGAGAGCGCAAATAGTTTTTTAATTCAATCCAATTATGATTACATGGATCATGTGTACTAGGCATTTGCTTTCCACGCATAAATGCTCGTAATGATGGTGTGTTCGCCTCTGTGAGCATCCTTCTTACACAAAGTGGATATTAAATGTTCAAATTGCAAATAAATGTGTGTACGTGAGTCATTCTTACACATAAGGGTTGTTAATTCTTTTTGGATTGTATGGGAGTGTGTGTGTGCGTGTCTTACCCACGTAGAGCTGGCTGAACAGCTCTAGCCGTGTGTGCCCCTGTGCCGGAGCAAGCCGAGATGCCCGATGTGTCTGATCTAACTGAAGGACTGCCTCTTTGACATTTCGCTCGGCCATCACGCGATGCCATTGGTCGTCATTGAGGGGTGTGGCGGAATGTACTGTTAACTCCACAGGTCCGTTTCCAACGTCAAAGGAGAAGGAGACTACTTTAGGAGCTGCAGAGAGAGTGTGAGGAGAAGAAATAATAAGAATAAGAAATCTTAGTTACAGAAGTCATCTATTAAACCACACGAAACAAACCTCACAACTTTCTAAAACCCATAAATCTCTGTTCTGTCATAGTCCGCTCCGCAGGTAAATATGCATTCAATTTCTAATCTAATGGCTCATTTGTTTCAAGGCCATTCATTTGGCTTGTATAGATTTCAGCTTTGCACTACACGACTGCTCACAGCTTTGGACAGGACTAATCTCACGGACAGTCGATAGATGCCAAGAACTGTTGGTTTTGCATGACACAAAGTTGTATTGCAGCAGTTTCCATGTGTCCTTTTTTTTTTTGCTGTTTTTTAAATTTTAGAGGTTTCCCTAGTTTTGTAGGAGAGAGGAAAGCTAAAGAATTAGAGACAAAACAGAGAGCGAGAGCTGAAGATGAATGACAAGAAGGAAAGAGAAAATTCATGAAAAATTAGTGCAAGATGGCCTTTTTTTCTGCATGATTATTTTTTATCATCTTAAATTAAGTGGATTTGTGTGTGTGTGTGCATATGAGAGTGTGTGTTTGGAAAGTGTTATGGGGAATTAAGGAAGTTAAAATGCCTTAAAGTTTATTGTCTACTCGGTAATACCGTAGCCTAATCATTCAACAGACCAACAGGGGGCACTGTTATACCTTTTATGACCATGACAGGTCAACTGTTTATCAATATTTCTGAATTACAGTGTGTGTGTGTGTGTGTGTGTGTGTGTGTGTTTCAGCCTAC
This sequence comes from Micropterus dolomieu, assembly GCF_021292245.1. NCBI lineage: Eukaryota > Metazoa > Chordata > Actinopteri > Centrarchiformes > Centrarchidae > Micropterus > Micropterus dolomieu. The sequence continues at coordinate 33,183,470 of NC_060150.1, read as the reverse complement.
CACCTGTCCATTCCAGATGTTACTTTCAACTGCACTGGGGAGGTCACTCTCTGATGGCTTTTAACCTCTCTGTAGGGGACAATGATTCATCTATACACATTATGTGTGTCTGTTATGATAGAAAAGGAGTTGAAAAAAGAGGCAAAGAATGTGCAATTTGTGTGTGTTCTTATTTTCAACTCTATCTCAACTTGATATAATCAGGTCCACAAGGCCAGAAATTACATTTTTTATTTTGAAACACTACTAACCAGACATACTAGATAATATATAGCTTTACATGATCCCCTCTGCAAGATACCACTGGTGTGGGTAAGTTATAAGATGTGAACATATTCATTGTGTGCGGACGAGAGACATTCAATAAATGCTTGCCGCTGCAATATGTCAAAGGAATCTTGTTGCCTTGACCTACGAAGCAAATGAAGCAACAATGACAAAACAATGAGGGAATTATTTCTGCTGCTAGATAGACGATTTGCAAATGTCAAATTAAAACCCTGTTTGACTCTTTCTTAATGTTTGGTACCACTGCGAGGCTGCTATATAAAAGCTATATATTCTGGGTGGTGGCATATGGTGGTTATTGGCATCAGTGTGCTGCAATCATAGAGATGATGAACAACCACTTCATCGCACTATATGTTACTGCTTCATTATGGCTTCATTAGGCTCAGATATTAGAGAGGATCATTTTATGTAGTAGTCAATGGGGAAATGAACTTTCTTCTTTCCCATTGCCTAATCAATAAACCTGGCCCATTCCTGCTTTTCATATAGCTTTCATCTAATTATCTTTTTTCACTACCTATTTTTCTTTTCTTCTAACTCTTGCATTGCTCATACAATACATGTATAGTTCCTCTGTTTCTTTCTTACCTCCTTTTTGTTTGTTCCTTCATTGTTTCCCTCACTTTGTTTTCTTTGTTCGCTTTCATTTTTTTCCTCCTTTTATCCCCACCGAGTCCATCCTCGCTTGCCTATGTATTACTTCATTATTCTTTCGTTTCTTCATTGTTTGTTAATTTACTGCTTGCTTCACTTCCGTTGCTTATCAGTCTCATCAGTTACTGTGCCCTCCCTTCTTCCCTCCCATCATTCCTTTCTTCCTCACTTTTTTCATTGATCCCTTTCTTGCAGACATTATCATTTCCTCTTAGGTGAAGTGCAAAGACACCAGAAATCATCTCAGCCAAAGCTTATCTGGATGTCCTGAGTGCACGAACCAATAAAATAAATCTGAAAGACATTCAACTACCCATAATACACAACACACAGCAGCATGAAAACAAGTAGATGCATGCGCCCACAGTGACACGGGAAGTACAAGCCCTCTGACAGGCTTTAGCACTCTGAATTAATGATGCCTGTATGCACAGGGCAGGTCTGCAGGGCAGGGAGGAGCGCCATCAGTTATTTTAAATGCTGAAAGAAAGCCAAACATATATCTGAATGCCCCAATAGAGACAAAGCTATTGCAATGCTGCTATACGGCATATGAGTGTTTGATTATTTGGGTGTTGCATTAGGAGCACTGCAAAGCAAGACGGATGCCTTACAACTTTCTTTTTCATACTCTGTCCACAGGCAGGAATGAAAACTAAAGTGCCCTCCGAGCACAGCCTCATCTATTTGCATAGCCGTGATGGATGTCGTAAGTGTTAATGTGCGTGTGAATGTAATTTTGTGTGTGTGAGATATACTTACATGTTGGCCTAGAGAAAACCCAGCAGTGCTTTTTATTTTCACCATTTGTCTTTCTATTAATCTCTTAATATGGAGGCTAAAAGAGCCAAGTTGTAAATTTAGCGTCAGCACAGCACAACAAAACAATGATATAGATGGATAAAGAGATTGTGTATGTCTTTGTGTTAAAAATCACTCCTTGTGTGGGTGTGCGTATTTGTGTCTGTGTGTTTGTCTAATGTGACATTTCATTTTGCTGCTCTTCATCTATTTTCAGTGTTTTATCCATTTTCTGTTATACTTGCTAATTCTTTGTTTTTTGTCTTATCTGCTTTTTTATCTGCATTTGTCACTCTTGGCATGGCAGGAACAGTCTGGCCCCTATCAGGAGGGAAAACGCTACGTAAGCGTGAGCCAGACTCACAGTGCCATAGCAAAACTTGCGGCTGTTGAACCTGAAACAAGATTTAAAGCAACTACTCAAAGGCTAAGCATCTCTTTGTGACAACAAAAGTTTTTTTTTGTGCTTGTCAGCAAAAAAACTGTATGATCACAATGCAAAGAATCCAGAGTATTTTTTAGCGTGTAGAAAGATAAAGTGAGATAAAGATGAACTTCTCACACTTTTTTGAAGAGGAGTCTAACAAATTCTTAGTGCATCAAGAGCTGCATAGACTACTGCTAAACTTCAGATGTACACTACTCTGTCTGGTCCTCACATAAAAAAATGCAATAGTACAATTTTATACACCAAGGTCTCCATCAGGAAAGTACATTTCATAGCTAGAGCCCAGACTGAAAATGTGTATGACCTTTGGGCAAGACTATCACTGAAAGTGCAGCCTCTTAAGGACTCAAAACATGGCAGATACATACTTTCCACTGAGCCACAGAGCACCCCAGAAGTCAAGCATTTCTTTATTTAGGGACCTTTCTATCTGTCCTCAATCCTGTTACCAGTCCAGTCCACATGGTTCTGAACACGTCTTCAAAGCTCCCTCTCAAATGTGGCTATGCCTCCTTCTTCCTATTAAGATTCAAAGAAGAATAAAGTCCACCTGAGTCTGCTGAGGTCCCAGTAATGTGTGCTTTGTACAAGGTTGTGGGTGTGTATCTGTAAGTGTGTGAATGTGCTTTGAGCTCCTGCAATAGCACAGCTATGCTATTCTGGCCTAATGCTACTCATTTCATGCCCTGACGGGATTGTAGCAGATACAGTTTTTGCACCAGCGAGAGGGCAGAGATTATGTGTGTGTTTATGTGTGTGAGTGTGTGCGCAAGTCGTTTTGCTGTTGTGTGTCTAAATGTGTGCTGTGGGGCAAAATGATAGCAAGGGAGAGGCGAGAGGAAATCGATGTGGGGGTATTTTGAAAGCCTCTGGAGACACACACATGCAAACACACACGCACACACACACTCCGTATCTCCTCTGGCCTGCTGTGCAGCCGTGACAGACTAGATACTTACTGTATATTTGTTTGTGTTTTTGTGTGCACATTTAGAAGACAAACACCAACACCCTCTGGCAAACACCTCACTGTAATTGCATGTACAGTACAGTGTCAACACATTTTTTCTGCACAAATAAGTGTGTGCATGTATAGGAGTTCGGCTTTGTGTAAAAGCTAGTTCAGCTGTAAAATAATGAAAATAAAAAGCTCATGGAACTTTTAGGCCACAAACCGGCTGACAGCAGTGTAATGGCTTTAGAAAGGACTTTGGCTCCCAAATAATCTGTCGACTTTGTGTCTGTTCAGTAGTTGGCATTTGACACAAAATGGCGGGCCAGGCACACCAGAAGGAAATGGTAAGTGAGCGCTTTTGAAACCAAATGCTCAAATCCCTTTGAATCCAAATGAAATGCAATTAGTCTTCTATCGACAGCCATGATGTGCCAGGAAACCCCCGTCACAATGCAGCTCGCCGATTAAATTGAAGCCCAGAGATTTTAACAATTTGAGCCGCTGGAAGAAGATCACAAAAACCTGCTGGATGACGTGTCTCAGAAAAAACTTAGAGAATGTGAAATGGGGTCGTGCAAAGCTTTCCCACTGTTTGGTATTTAAAAAAGTTTCCTTCTCCTCTGTGCTGTTGCCATCTCGTCCATTTCCTTCTAACGTTTGACACTTTTTTCTAAAAGCCTTAATGTATGACATGGTGTGGTGAAAGCATAGATGTTCATGAGTCACAAAATGTAAGTCAAGTCTGAAGTCTCTAATGTTATCTTACTTAATATGTCTATTCCAAGAGCATTTTATCCTTTTGAATTTGATCCAGTGTAATAACCAGTATTGGTTATAGTGTAGGAACCACAATAACAGTACTCTTTAAGCACAAATATAGAGGAAAAAAGTTGTATTTTATTGTATGTATTAACTGTATTTTTCCTTAAACAAATGCCCGCATCAAGTCAAACATTTCCTCATTGAATTTCAAAGACTAAAAGGTAACAACACATAAACACTGCTCTATTTATCTGACTGTACACTTTAGACTGTTTAAAAATACTGTCTGAGTAGAATACATGGGTTTCTTATAATTATATAATTCTTTTTTAAAAATATGAAGAATAAGGAAAATAAACACTATGTGTACCTTAACAATGTGGGTCTTTGTTTAAAAGAAAAACACACTGCATTTATATACAAACAAAACGATTCCCAATGAGGTGTGATCATTTGTCAAGCAAATGTAATTTAAAGTAACGCCACTTTTTTGGCTTTGGCTATTTATTTAAAAATAACATTTTAACACCTGCTACACCACAAATACTTGGATGGCCTAATTTGTATTGTAGGCTACAATTCAACTAAATTTCATGGATTCTTTAAACCCTCTGAAACCAAACTCAAAGACATATTGGTATGAACTAAAACACCACCTGATGCGGAGGTAAAGGCTCGATGCCAACAACAGCTGTGTGTACTTTAAATACATTAGCGCTAACACTTAAAAGAAAATCATCTAAAATGTTTTAAAAAACATCATGCAGAGACTTGACTTCCTGTAGGGGCCTGTGCATGTCTCATTTTGATTTGACAGCGACTGTAGCTGCCTTCTGTAAACTCATCTTTATGTTCTCCATACTGATGCCACCTCACTTACAGTATATGCATAGTGTGACGGCCCCTCTGCAGGGTTCATACTGCTGTTTTATATGCTTTCTGTCTCCAGGGCTGCAGACCAGATAGGCAGGGTAATCAGCAACATGGGACACACCTGGGCCTGGTGTGCCCAATGCTTATAAGAGTAGCAGTCAATCTCGGTTGGACATCCTCATCTCACAACTTGCTTTGTTGTGTTTGGTTTCCTTGTCTTTGTTTTTACAGCACAACATCCATTTTCACCCATCCACTCCCCACACTACTGACTTTACAGATTCTTCCCACTCATTGCTTTTGCTTATTTTCTTAATAAATCCCTTTGTTATTTAGTTTACCTGTGTGTCACCCGTGTTTTTGTTGCAGTCCAAGAGCCGGGCTGTAGCTGACACTAGTCACTGTTCTCTGACTGATGGTTTTTAATATTTAATGAGTGGAGGCCAGAGATCTTCACAAGTCATTTTATGCAAGTGCAAGTCAAGTCTCTTTTTGGAATTCTAAGTGTTCCATCCACTGTGCATCTATTAGAAACAGCCACAGTGCAACATGTTTTTTTTCTTGGAATGCACTTTGCTTTGCCTTTTAATTATCTAATTTAGCTATTTCTGTTTAATACAATCATTTTACTTATTATTTTTTTAATCTACATAACCATATCGATAAGATCACTTAAAAATATCATACTCGCTAGCTGCCTAGCATACAATTGTTGCCTGTATCTTAATATAGAGATGTAGCCAAGCAATAAAATATGATTATTCCTAAAGCATCTATGAACATAATCTTTACAAAGAAAAGAATTACTGAGGCAATAACACAGGACAAGTAGCCCATAAATATAGAAGGAAACCTGTGAGTCACGAGTAAAGCCACCCATCCCTATGCTTCTCAAAAATGACTGTTTCCTAAATAATAACAATTCTATTTAATGAATTCACAGTCAGTCATCGCTATGAAAAAAAGAAAGCAACCAATTCAAATTAGAGAAATCATTTCCATCAAAGGAAAGTCATGTTTGCACAAGGAGATGATTCTGTTAATATATCAGAATCAATCCAGAGATCATCATAGATGTTACATTGTGTAGTCTACATTTATTCTGAATGGACTAAATACCCTTTAAATAAGCCATTAATGGAAAGTGAAAGTATTACTGCGGGCTTGTGAAAGGGTTATGTGGGCGGATTTCCTACACTGCTACCAGTGGCGTAGTGTGACATTAGTAGAACAACCAGATCATAAAATGAAGAGCTAGTTACCTGATTTTCAGAATTTTTGTTTCTGCCCAGCTTATTATCTAGCACGATTATTATCTGTGTATGTGGATTTGTGTTTTGTGGGGGCAAACTTTTAAGAGATTTAAACGCTCCTATTTGCAGGAAGGTTTTTAGAAAAAGAAAGAGGGAGACAGTGTATGTCCGTATATGTGTGTGTGCGTGAGTGCTTGTGTTTTGTCATCCCTGAAAATGGGTGATTTGGTTAAACAGAGGTTCATAATGGACATAATTATTGCACACACCAATTACCTTAAATAAATGATTGCTCTCTCTTGCAATCACACAAAGTAGTGCGCCATAATCAGGAAGCCAATTGACTTGCTGGAGTGTGCGTCTGCATCAGTCTGTGTGTCTATGTGACTCTGAGCGTGTGTGTGGTGACGAAATACACACCGTGCGATCAGACTGACGGCTGGATTAAACCTCACACTAGGCCAGATAAAGAGTCAGAGTGAGAGAGGGAGAATAAGAGAGACAAACATGGAGAGAAATTACTCTCATGCACACACAGAATCACTCCAATCCATCTTACATTTGAGCTCCAAGCGAATGAAGTCAGTGTTGCCCAGGTTTTCCAGGAAGACGCCATAGGGTGCACTGGTCTTGAAATAGAAGGAGATGTCGGCGCTGGTCTCACCCTGGAAGGTGGCAAAGTGCAGGTAGGATGATGGGGTGGTGAATGATGCGGCGTTCCAGTAGTTGTCTGTGAAAAAAAGCAAACAGAATTACAACGCTGAACCAGCCCGTCCCCCGCACGCGCACGCGCACGCACACACGCACACACACACACACACACACACACACACCCCTGCATTAGCGCTGTGGCAAACATTATTACCCATTCTGATCTGATATGCTGCAGAATAAATTCATTCTAGAAATGGTTTCATTTCAAATGGTTATGCATACATTTCATTTTATTCCAATCTATTCTGGATAAAACATTGATATCTCAGGCCCATTGTTTAATGTGGCTCATTTAATATCTCCTCAGTAAAAATGGATTTCATCACCTAAAATTCCTGTGCAGAGGTTTTAACATCGCCTGTCATTTCCTGCAACTGCAATAATATTCAGTAGAAAGTTGATCACATGATAGTAGCAGAGAAGGGGACAAGGGTACATGGACAAAGTGTTGCGGGATTTTTGAATGACAACTTTTCTAATGGCTTTTATGAAGCGAAACCAGCGGCTGCTAATGAAGATGAAGTAGCAGCACGTTAAACAGCTGCTGATGAATTATCAGACTGTGGTTGATGAAGTGACTTCTCTGCGGTCTCCCCTCCTCGCCTCTTGCCATGTCTCTGTCTCGCTCCTATCACTCAAGGAAGATGAAGAGCAGGTAGGAAAGTAAGGGAGGAGCAGCAGCAGGGGAGGGGAGCATGGAGAGGACAGCTGAGGAGAGATGGTAAGAAGAGGAAAGATGCCAGGCACGGGTGAGAGGATAGAACATTGAAGAAGTGAGGGAAAAGAGGAGAGTAAAGTCATGCAGAGGGCAGATGACAGCTGGGGGGAGGGCAAGAGGAAGAGAAGAGCGAAGGCTAATGTGGTATCAGCTGTGTGAGATCTCTTTGATGCCTCTAAGGATTGGCCTCAGACCCTCCACCACAACCCTGGAGGAACAGCGGAGCAGCAGGGAGAAATATGTATGTGTACAAGAAGTGTGTGTTAGTACGGCAACTAATGATAAATTTAACCATCAATTAATCTTTAAATTATTGATCCGACGTGTATCTATAGGTCTACAAGATGACTTTAAACTAGCTCCAAGACTCGATGTATAATGACAAACCCTCAAAACTGAGAATGTAAGTTTTTCTAGTTAAATGACAAATGTTTATCTATTCTAAAGATTGTTGCTGATTGATTTTCTGTCGACCAACGGATCAATTCATTGACTCGTCATTTCAGCACCACTTTTCTTCCTTTCGAATGTGTGAGTTCAAACCTATTTTTTGCGCACAAATGCGTTCACATGTGTCCTGTGTATGTTTGCGTGAGTGTGAGTGCATGCCTGTTAAGAGTACATATGCGCTAGTGTCCACGCCATCTATGTGTGTTTGTGTCTGCTGCTTCAGTGCGATAAGCGCTCCCCAATGACAGGGCTGAGCTCCTACCTTCTCCTCCTTCGCCTCACATCCTGTCACCAGGGGCAAGGGCAGATAGCGGACAAGCACACACACACACACACACACACACAAGCGTGACCACCTACTGATGCCGTCTTTGTGATTAGTGTGTTTGAAGTTGGAATACTGTTCATTTCTCTACGGGAGGCGCGGCCAATTATTGAACAGGGTTAATTGAGGACTAAACAGGAGGAAGCCTGCAGAGGCCACAGAAACAAATCATTATGTGTTGTACTGATGTTCCATCATAGCAAGAAGAAAAAACCAGGGCCACATATTATAGTTGGTGACAATCAGATGACTGATTACAGGGGATAGTTTGGATGATTGGAGCATATGAAGGGGCTTAAAGGTACAATAATGATGTTTTTTCACTAGAAATAACCAAAATGTTACAGGAGTAGGTAAAGAGTAGAAATAAAAAGCTGCCACAGTTGGTCTCCCAGTCCCTTACAGTGCCATTGTTCCATCCATCCACCAGGTGCCCTCTGACTTTCCCTCCTTTCACCATCATTTGACTGCCCTCCTCACACCTGTTCCCACTTCTCTCACCTGCTCTGCAATTGCCTGGCCTTCCCCGCACACCTCAACACCTGCATCCCCATAATCAACCGCCCGCTACATAGCTACCAGATCCTTTGTTCCCTCGTCAGTTTATCTGTGTTGCTATGTTCCTGTCTTACCTTGTGTTTTTGCTTTTGAGCTTCTGGCACCCAAACCCAGACGTTAACCTGGACCTGAACCTGCCTACCTGTTACCTGCCTGCCAGCTATGTTTGGTCATTAAACCACTGAAGTCACTTGGCTTCCTCCTCGGTCTACACTTGTGTCCAGTCCTACATTTCTTGAGTCGTGACCAAAGCATACACAAATTCACAAACAACATTAAAAGGTCTCATGTGCTGTGATATCTATTTGTACACAGAATGAGACCTTAGAAGCTTCAAGCAAGAGAGTGAAAAAAGGAGGTTGACAAAGACACAGAAGCAAGGAGGACACAAGGGATATAGAAACACAGCCGGGAGGCGAGTTATGCTTCAGAAGGAGGGATAGAGAATAAGAGGAAAAGTGGGGAAGTAGGAGGTTAGAGAGAAAGTCCTCAAAAGGGATCCATGGCGTGAGAAGCAAAGGAGAACAAAAAAATTAGGGGGTTGACAGAAACTGAGTGTTGGAGAGAAAACAGTGTTAGAGGAATAAACACGGAAGCCAAATCATAAACCTGATTGCCCGTGTGCCAGATCCACAGATGCAACTGGTTGGCCAGACTCTGTGGCACATTTATCACTCCCATATTGAAATGTTTATCAAACAAATATTTCAAAAACTGATCCAGCACATAAATGTCTTTGCTAACAGAGACACCACACATATTAAACTGTTAACGCCTGATAACGTGCTTAAAGGCGAGGCAAAGTAAGTATACTATGTACAGTTTATTCATGTGTTACTCCCCCCCCCTAATGTACAAGACTTACAGTAGATAGAAACAAGAACGCCCTAGGTACTGCGTCAATGGTTAACAATGGGTGCTTCAAAGACAGGCAGTTTTCAAATGAAATCTGAAGTGGTGTGCTTGATGAGCCATTTTTATCTGTCTAATAATTGCTTCTCAAGGTGATGCAGAAATTCTCATCCTGTTGTCACTTCTCCTGGATGCCCTTGGTCTCACTGTGTGGTGCACTACTTAGCCAGGAGGATCTCAGATCTACTTTCAGGTTGTCTGTGGCCTTTGTTGCTGAGCTATTTGATTGTTAGACGCTTCATTTACTAAAGAAACAGGATAAAAGTTGATTTATATTCATTTCTTTTCTTCTATTAAAGTTCAGACGAAGCCTTAGATGGCCACAAGAATATTTTACTGCTTGGTGGAGGTCTTTAATAATTCCTATCCCTAACTTTAAACCACTATTTGAAACATTTCGCAATGCATACAAGGACTGGGCCCAGCGAAAAAACATAATATTACAAACCAGCACTCTGTGGAAAGACCACTGCTGTCTGGATGAGAGGACCACCATCAGTTAGCAGCATGTAATAACACACAGTCCACTGAGTGCCCACAAAATAAACATGCAGATTAAGCATTAGCATCAGGCTTTATAGCTTTTATGCTCCGGGTTGTTGCTGCAGTGACCATGGTGATTAGAATATAGCAACAGCTCTATCTGCACAGTTTTCAAGAAAACAATTTCACAACACGCAATACTATTACTGAGACTCAGTCCTATGGCTGGAGGATGTTTGATGTATAGCTACTGTTCTACATTAATCCAGCTGGAGCAAAACAAAATCTGTAAAAAATTTAATTAGTCAGTCCATCATTTAAGTCCACACTAAAATATCTCAACAACTACTGGATGACTGCCATGAAATCTGGTATAAACATTCATGTCCCCCTCTGGATGAACTGTAATAGCTTTAGTGATACACTGAATTCTCATCTACCGCCACCATCAGGTCACAAATCAGTCACTCCAGGATTTTGGGATTGCAACTATTAACACAAATTCAAAAAATCCCAGTGAATTCAATGTGACTTGCAGTTTTGACCAACCATGCAACTTTCATCATCGCAGTTTCCCGCAAAGCGTAGTCATACGTCTGCTTGTCACTTCCTTGCAGCAGACATGTGATCTCACATTTGCCAAAAAAAAAAAAAAGGATGAAAAACAGGATCCTGATCTTCTTGACCAAAGTGGGGGTAAACTGCAAAATGTGCAGTCTTGTGGTTGAACATAAAGGGAATTGTGATTGACAGAGAGTGGCAGAAACGCATGGAGGACGTCAGACGAGACAACTCACTTTGACACAGGCTGTAGCATCCTGGTCAACTGCAAGTGCTGAAATAATCAAGGTAAGCTGGTTTGAATATGCAGGGTTAGAGGTAAGGTTAGGTCTGCAAAATCCTGGAGTGACTGTTTAATGATTCAGCTATAATTCTAAAGTTTAAAAAATCTACCTTTGCAGTTTTCATTTATTCCCATGATTCCATCGCAAAAACATGCCCCAAAACATTGAAACTTTTGCCGCAAAATCAGCGATTTTAGGCCGCAACAATCACAAAAAAGGCCCACGAGAGGAGGGATTGACAAATTTCAGTTAGTCCAGTACTTTGATTTAGAACCAAAAAACTAATGACATTCCCATCAGCCGCAGCTGTACTTATGTTTAGTGCTAATAACCAAATGTTAGCATGCTGAAACACAAAGCTAAGATAAGATAGTGAACATTAAGTAAGCATTAAACATGCTAAAAATTGTGAAGTGAACCCATCACAAAAGAACCATCCATCAGCCAGATAAGTTTAAGTTCTTGCAGGGATCTGCAGCTACCCCAACCACATCTTAAAATTATTATCATTATTATGGTGAGTTTGCACTTCATGAGTAGATGCTCTTTACATATAGTTGTTTCTTTAAAAGGAGGTTGTGAACATCGTTGGGCCCATCAAATACTTTGACTAAAAACAGCTGCTGACCTCTGGATTAGGCCACAGGGACTCGTGTAAAAAAAAAAAAAACTCACTGAACTGTAGCGGCTGACATGATGTGAGATATAGTTTGAGGTGAAGTTTGGGTCTGGAAGCCAACTAGATGATTCATCTGTCTATGCTTGACCAGATGGGTTATGTGCCAGTACCAGCAGATGGTAAGGATAACTGACTGCACTGTCTCAGGCCATTAGCAAGGACATTTTCAGGTGCACACACACAAACATGTGCATATACATTAAAAACACTAATTCATGTACACTGTTGGCTGCGGGCAGAATAGACCACACTTACTGCAACAATAGCTCATATTTATAACCTCAACCTCACACATGCTGCATGTACTCGCAGAGTGAAGTGTCCTATCACTGCAGATCGTGACATTTAGGATCTCAGGCTCTGCTGGAACACTTATTACTCAGTTTATTGGAGCAAACACACGCTCTGCAATCTCATTTAACTATTCCACTTGCTACTTACTTCAGGTGCAAAGTGGGTGGGAGGCTTTTTCATCAAACGACTAAGAATAGTGTCATCTAAAAAGAGAGACAGCGGCACCTATCTTGGAAAGTGATGCATCTGGCTTAGAAAGTGCCCCTGAGGACACAGCTCAGATGTCATTGTTCAAAACACAACAATTGAACCTACATAATATAGTTCTGAAACGTGTTTAACTGTGGCATGACAAGCCTATTTTCCTGCCCTATGCATATTTCTTTCTCGCTTAAACTTCCATTGAGACTCATTTGTGTGTGATTGAGCCATCTGTGGAGAGTAATTTTATTGTCTAGGTACTGTATATTCACAGTAAACATAGCATTAGAATTTTCAGGCAATTTTGTGTCTTTCATTTTTAGGCCCAAGAAGCCCTTTCTCAGTCTCACTTTTTAATTAAGTTGCTTGTCACACATTTGTTGCAAGAAAGAAGGAAATAAGTATAATTTATTTCTCTATTTTTCTTATATATTATTTCTTGTGCATCAGCCATTATTCAAAGGAAAGAATACATGTACTCTGTCTTTTTCATGAATATAATGCTATGCTAAAAACTGCACATGCATATGGGACTGCTTTAGGTAAAAAACATCCACCAAAACCTCAGGATCACCTTTTGTTTTCCTCCGTCAGAGTTACTGGAACTGGTTGAGTTTCAGTGTTCATTGACATTTCAACAGAATTAACAGCTGTTGGAGAGAATAAACCTTTGACTTTTCTATTTATACCATGGTCAGCTGTTTTGGTTTACCTGTTTGGTCTATTGAATCATTACCATGCACAATATATTTACACCTAAATTTCACAATAAACAGATCAATTCAATTTATTTTCTTTAAACAAACCAAAACAATGACCTTTATGTAATGCATACACACTCAATGTCTCAAAAAGCCTGTCAGAATTACATCACTTAGACACTACATGTTAGCATATGAACAGTGACAAATGGTACAAACCAATTAATTAGTTTTGTACTATCCTAGGTGACCCTAGTAAGCATTTTTTTTTGTATGGTCAGTCATGAGACCAAGCATGTCTCAAAGCAGGTGCATTACATTATATTAATAGAACATATGCCGCTTTGCTTCATTTGCTGTCATTGATTTTCATTCCCATCTATTAAAATGTCCAAACCCTTTTAACATCAATAAATGGGGCTAATTCCTCTTTGTCTGCCTGTGACTGTATAGCCTGCCATTAAACTAGCCATGGAAATGGGCTTCATTAATGCTGGAGCATGTACACACACACAGGCGCACGCACACACACACACACAGAAAGTTGCACTCTTACTTGCCTGTGTGCCCACCACAGACACACACACACACAGACACGTACACATGCACATACACACAGACACATAAGTACCTCCTTACTAAAACTTTCCCTCACTGCCCAAGACATTAGTCATTTGCCTATGAAAACCCATTATATGGCAGCCAATCATCATTGCTCTTACTGAGACAGAGCTCCATGCACAGTATGAGGGGCATCAATCATACACGGAGTACCTATTCACGTGTGAAATTTTTAATATATGTTTAATATGCCTTAATGGGCCAATATATAATGTATGCTCCATGTTCCAGTGTCTTGGCCAGCAGTGTTGCAAACATACCTCAAAGTCATCTCCATTTTAAAGTTAGTTTGTTAATTTGGTCACTTAATAGAAAAGAGGATAACGCCGTCTTTGTCTCTCATACACACACAGTGGATAGATAGACAGAGTGAACAGAGTAGGACAAAGAGAATATGGCTCCTTCCAAGTGACAGAAGGATCCATCTTTAGTAATTGTGTCTACCATATCGCTACATGATAGATCCACACACACAAACAGATGTGATGTCATGGGTCATTAAATCATGGTTTGTTTGTATGTTGGCAGCTCTGTGATGAGGGGACATTAGTGAGAGACTGGCACCAGATTGTTGATGAAGGGAACATAATGAGTGTGACACCAGTGAGGAGTGAGGGCAGGTGTTCTGTCATGTTCTGCAACCTCGACAGAACCAGGCCACTTCCTGTCTTCTGGATGAATGTACGCATGGACTGATAGATTAAAATGAGAGCAGAATATTTGGTGCATGAGAGATTTGTAAACTCATAGTTTTCTTAAGATATATTCCTCTGTGGTTGTAAATGCAGTACTGTCTCTTAAAAAAACACGCAGTATGCACATATCTGCACTCACAGTCTGCCGAGATGGCATAGCTACACTCTATTATTCCTTTTAGTATGAAAAATGAGCAGTCAATGGATAATATATGAAGCATTAGTATCGTAATGATCATGCTGCCTGGCACTAAAGATTAAATCCATGTTTGCTTTTTCTTTCCACAGGATATTACTTTCCACAAAACCTCTCTGGTATTTGTTACATCACATAGCAGATACCGACATTACTTCCTCTCTATGCTGTTTTAATGTATTTTGTCTTAGGAGATAGAAAAAAAAGAAAGAGAGAATGAAGGAGGCTGAGACAATCTTAAGAGACAAAATCACTTGATTGAGGAATTCATACTGTTCTATTCTGAATCCTCTCAACGGGTAATACATTTGGGAAGTCAGCATCAGATTGAGATTGCTTTCACAGCTGTAGTTTGGTTCACTTGTTTCAGATTAAAGAAGAACACCATATATTGTTCCCTTTTACTGTAGCTGTAGTCTGTTTCATGTTCAGGTCACAATCAGGATCACAATCTGGCTTGAGGGATATTAAGCAAACGAAACAGCTTAATGGCTCCTGGCAGCCTCCAGAGAGCAACTGAGGACCAACAGTATACACCAGACACATCATACAGACAGAAGAAGTAGTCAAGGTAGAATAACCAGGATGTGCTGATATGGGGGAGCAAATGTTAAAAATAAAATAATAGCTGTTTTTTTGGAGAGCTGACGTGCATAAAGCAGAGGCATATCCATGTCAGACTGCGTCATCTTCAAGTTGCCTTGCTGACCCCCCTGGTGTGCAGGCTCACATAGAAAACAGCGGTTGCGGGTGTTTCGGTGTACATCACACTCTCGTGTGTGTTTTTCCTGCCCCACAGCTACTGAATATTTCCTTGTAAGGTAAGCGATTCCTTATGGCTGCGTTGCTTTACATCGTTAGGACAAGGTTTCCACTATCCATTTGACTCTTAGGAGTTTGTGTGAAAGCCCATTCAGATTCAGAATGAGAAATGTTTCATTTAGCCAAGTACAACAGATGCTTCAGGAATGTGATGCAATTAATCCATGCCGATCTGACAGAAACCCAGTACTCACTGCAAGACTGACCCCCCGCAGGTGAAACAGCAAAAGTTCATAAGTTAGAAAGGGAAAGAAAGCTGGTCAATATGATAGAGCGGCAGAATCTGTGTGTGTCTTCCAGCTGACCTGAAGTCCCACAGAGAGCAGTGTGCCAACACTGATTAGAAGAATAGACAGGAAGAGAAACAGCTAGGATTATACTGCCTCTCAGTGTGTTTGTGTGTGTGTGTGTGTGTGTGTTTCTGCAGTATCTGATATCAGATGTTTACCTGAGAAACAGCCAAAACTACAAGGACAAGATAGAGGGGAATAAAAGGATGAAAAAATGAGTCTTTAGATGGAAAGTCTCTGAATAGAGTTCAAATACCTCTATCGGGTCCCAGACACATACATAAGCACAAATGTATCATGTGCCTACAGACGCAAACACACACATAGTAATTTTCCACAGTAGAAAGACAGTCAAGATAAAGCAACTGTTTCACTGAACGATCGCTACAACGTCAGTATGAGCAATGTGTTATTTTCACACTCAAGTGCAAACCCAGAATAACAATGTGCCCAATTGTGCTCTGCTATGCATGAAGTGTTTTCTCTTGTTCTCTCACGGTGGCTTTTAATTAAGACTCCATTCAAACCATCAGAGCAAATTCTAATCATCAAAAGGTTTGTTTCTTTCCAAAAGTTTGGCTAACAATGTCTGAATGTATTGTACAGTCTAAGACATACTAATAACGTTCCACATCCACTGGGATTAGGGATGAAGAAAGAGTCAAAATGTTCTTCCACATAAGGAGAGTGAAGATAATTAAAATCAAAGAACTCTTTTCCTCTTTTTGAATTCTGTTGGTTAAGTTAACACTTTTTTAGTTGCATTTTTGGTAATAGCATAAACTCCTCAAAAGTTTTAAAGGTTCAGTGTTTAATATTTCTGAGGATCTATTGACAGAAATGCAATAAAAGATCCATAACTGTGTTTTCAGTGGTGTGTAAAAACCTCACATAATAAACCCTTTACCCCATTTATATCTACATAACTGTAGGTCCCTTCCATGGACGTTGCCACGTTGCATCATCATGTTTCTACAGTAGCTGAAAATGGACAAACAGCGCTACAGAGCGCGTTTTGTCACTACGTTCTTCTTGTTCTGCTTCTGGTAGAATTCAGGCAGTGCAGACACTAATAACTATACTGAATACGTACGTTAGAAGAAGAAGAAGTAGTAATAATTTACAGCAGGGATCTGCAAATAAGTTTTGCATTGGAGCAATATTTAGATGGTAGATGAGAATATAAGTCATGATACTGACTTGCATCAAAATGTGGATTGGTTAACTCAGTCAGTAAGGTGCAGCACTCACAACCCAAGGGTTGAGTGTTTGATCACACCTTGAGATAACTTTTTTTTACTCTCATGCATGTGCTGCACTGTGTTTGCTTCGGTGTTTGATCCATATCCATCAACCTACAGACTCTTTTAATGTCATTCAGAATGTTTCAAAGTAAAAGCTCAGTTCAAGTCCAAATACTGTATTGTACAGTAAACAAGCTTATTGCGCTTTTATTTTGTAGGCAAAACCACTAAAGAGGAAGTGATTATGTCAGTAACTGTTGCTGTCATGACTGAGATCTATTTCAGCACCACTATCAAAGTATTTATTTATTTATACTTTTTGCCGCTATCAAAGCACCATAATCTGTCTGTGGGCCAGATATTATTGTTGGCGGGCAGTTTTGGATACATAATCATGAGAGAATGAATGTGTTTCCCTTGTCAGTGTCTATAATGTGGTTTATAATGGACTGTGGTGCAGAAACAGTGACAGTGTTTCACACTCTTGGCTTACATTTTCATGTTATGTGTCAGTGGACAAGTCGCAATAACACATGGTTTTACTGAATAATTAAGTAAATATAATTTCTTAATAAATATACTTAAAGAAACCTCATTTCTTGCCTGGCTACTCTCTGCTGTCTCAGAAGAGACACCTTTTGTGCTGTGTCAGCCACCGTACCTGTCCGACGCTCTTTGAAAGAGTAGGGGGCAGTAATAGACTGGACAGATGGTTGCAATTCACAACCCTCACCACTAAATCTTACACACCGAACCTTTAACTATTGCCAACACATCGCTGACCGTACAGTTTCTAACATTAAGAAATATAGTGGGTGGGTTTAACTGTGGGTTTGTCAATGGTTAGATGTGCGTAGACTGAGCAACATCTGTTGATAAATGACCATGGTTGGTGCCGCAAGTGTGATGCAACCGTGGCACGGGTCACAGAGACACTTTTACAGGTGGGATGCCCTTTTGTGCTACCACTGTTAAGTATTTGAAAACATCCACAGAATGGACCAGAAAACAACTGGATGTCCCTGAAGGACTGACTCCACATTGTTTAAATGTGCAGGTAGACCACGTACCCTTGATTGCCATCAGAGGCTTCTCCAGTAAATGGTACAGTGAAGTGTTACAAAGAGGGAGATATCATACATCATTAACCGTTTTTCCGTATATTGTTGTTTGAAGTGAGACTTTTTTAATGTGTAGATAATATAAACATTTCTTAGCTTGCTCCTGCCCTTTGCAGGTGCAGTGAATTACATGCACAATGCACCTGCCACTTAAAATAGTCAATTCAGGTAGTAATTCAAGAATAAGTACGAATGTAGTGAGCTATCATTTTTAGATGCCTAGCACTTTGCTCTCTAGTAATATACAATCCTTTTAGTTCCCCTCTGTTACATACCTGAATACATCAAAAGTGATAGTGATAGGGAGACAGCTGGCATTGACTTGATTTCCATGAGTAATTTTCATTTGGCACAGAAAGGTTGAGTCAAGCAGAGTGGAGGGAGAGTATAGAGAGGCAAACGTCACATAACATTTGAACTCTGAACATGCTGTCCTACATTGTCTTGCCGACATTCAGAGAAGACGATGTATCTTTTGGAACCTATAGAGAGCTCAGTGCTTCTTATGCACAGGAGGTCATAAGTCAAAAGTTTCTACAATTTTCCTGACTGGGGTGCCTGCACTTGTTATCATAGGTTATTGAGAATGCAATATTCTCCCAGCTAATTTATTCAGTTTTAATTACATTTTGGAAACATTCCAGTCTAGTTTTAGGCTGTTTCACTGAATACGAGACAGCTTCTGAGAGAGTCACATATTACCTTCTTTGGACAAAAAGTTATAAAAGAATGTGATCTTATACATTTTAGATCTTCGTGGTCTCTTGTCCATGCAGTACTACCTGATCTGCTTCAGCGAAGGTGTTGGCATTTCAGACACAACACTACCATGGTTCAACAGACATCATAGAGCAGTCAGTATTTTAACAGGTAACACAACCTTTATCTGCTATTACAACGCACAGCCTAGTGACCTTTGTCGTAAGCACCATCTCGTTTTCTCTACAAATTCTTCCACAGAGTAAAATTTTTACACAAGAGTCCTTTAGTCCTTTTGCTCCCCGACTGCTCCAAAGCTACACACAATGTCAACAAGGGGAACTTTAATATGAGCTGTATTAAAGAGACCAGGGGTGTTCTCTTGATTCAACCTTTGATGAGCCGTTCGCAAAGGTTATGTGGTCATGCCTCTATAACCAGCTGAGAGTTATTTTGAAAATGAAACCCCCCCTAGCACACATATTTCCTCTCAATTAGGCCATTGTAACTGCAGTCCTTTTGCCTCGCTCAATGGTCCCTTTTAGACCTGCAGCTAATCCAGACCAGAATGCTCACAACAGTTTTCATTTCTCTGTTCAGGCTCCCTGTAAGGTTTGAAGTTCTTTTACTTCTAAAGCACAGCGTGATTTAGCTCCTGGCTACATTACTGAACTTTTCACCTTGGCATCCTCTGGCAGAACCTCCTGTATGTCCCACAGTCAGGACTCATGGGGACCGAGTCTCCATTTGGGTTCCAATAGTGTGTATTAATAAAACTAACTTAATCAGGTTGACCCTTAATACAAATTTGGTTTCAGAGCCAGTTTTTAGATAAATTCCTTCTTCTGTTTTTATTTATTTATTATGTATTACTGTTCTGTAATAGGCTTGTTATAAATCAGTAACCTCCACTATTATCAGTACAGCAGGAGCCCTTCTTCAACCAAGCTGAAATCTCAGCTAAAGTTAATTCTTGTAAGTCCAAGATTCAATAATTCATTAATTATTTTATTAATCATTCTGGATTCTGACATAGTTACATATTTGCCAAGCTGCCCATCATATATATAGTACATTCGACACTTACCATCTCCTTGGCAACGAAGTGGTCCAACAGTGAGCTTGGCCTCAGAGCCTGACCTGTTGGTGTCACCCACGGCAACCTGGCTGACTGGCAGGTGTTCCTTGTAGACCAACAGACCCGAATCTTCTCTCCTGTAAGATGAGTGGAAAGAAACATGCAGACAGAGGTAAGAAGAGATTCTAGGTTACATGCTGTTTCATATGTTCGTACTTTTAAAATCTGCAAATTTTTTGCATCTTTTGCTGTTTAGAAACCTTCTTTTATTTTGCACATATGTGATGATATGGCTACACTATTCATTTAAATAAGGCAGCAGTGGATCCTATGCTTCAAACTATAACACTCTACAGGCTCTGTGGTCAAGTTAGCAGTAATAAATATGCAACAATTGGTTAGATTGGGTAGACAACAGGCATGACTTTCTTTGGAGGCCGTCCTTAGTTTGACTGGAAATACAGTTGTCAAAATAACCATTTTATATACACACATTTGTAGTAAACATGCCTTCATTCATTAGTAGTTCATTAAGAATGATGTCCTCAGACCTTTAATCAGCGGTCTCAGAAACAGCCTCAAGCCACATATCTTTCTAAACTGTCAACAGAAAAGGAGGGTGAAACAACTCTTGATGACAGGCATGTTGGCAGAAAAACAATACTACTACTCAACAGCAGTCATACACGTCAAGAAATCATTCTTGCACTCTTGTGGTATTGTAAATTCCACAAATACAACTGTAGATCAATGTAAGCAAAAAATATAAATATAAAATATATTTTTCCATTCATGGATTTTTTTTAGGCTGATGCAGGGGGGCTTGTCAGATATGTATTCAGCATACATGCACGACGCCTGCTGTTTGTTGATGGCAGTGCCTGTCGACCTGTTGACAGAATGCAGCATGAAAGCAGGTGAAATGTTTGAGATCTTACTTCATGCCTAATGTCAGGGGCAATTCTGTAATACTGCTGCCTTTAAATGACCTGACTGTTTTATCCTCATGATTACTCTGCCGGTGAAATAAAGTCCTGTTTAGAGGGTCAACCTCTGTCTCTCTCTCTCTCTCTGCCATCCGTGACAGTCGTCCTATGCGTGTGCCATTACACTGGCAAACACGTGCACACTCCTCTCTCTCTCTTTGTCCTCTCTGAGTGATGCAGGCAGAGTTTCCAGTACCTATCCATTGAGGAGGGAACCCCCTGTTCTGGGTCAGAGACATAGATTGATTTTCTGTGTCCCATAAACTTAAACAAATGTAAAAAATAAATACAGGAAGCGAGGGGCCCAACGCAAGTGCGCAAAGGGTGGGCTGGTACTGATTTAAACCTTTAAAATAAAACATGTGCTTACCACATGGAACTAAAACTACTTGGTTAGGTTTAGGAAAAGATCATGGTTTGGGTTAAAATAAGTATGTTAGTTACACAAGTTGAATTACATAACTTAATTTAGTTAACTTACATAACTTCATTTACATATGTATGTAAAAAAGAGGTCTATGTTTACTATTTATTTCACATGGAAAACGAAAAACGGTTTCCTGGGTGAAAGACCTGTGTTTAAAGCAATAGAACTGTACTGATATCCCAATACTACAAACATTAAAAATATAAATCACAGCATCTAAAGTGGGAATGAGTCTGACTAAGACATGTTCTAAATTATTCACAGAACTATTTGATTTGAATTGTTTGCCATTCATTGCAGTTCGGAAATGAAAAAGTAAGATGCAATACATGGCTTAGTGTATGTATGTGCGCGTGCATGCGTGTGTGTGTTTCTATGTGCTGCCAAAAATATCGGTAATGAGTGGAAATAGAGTTATATGGGTAATATTTCAAAAACTCACTCAGCCAAACAATGAGACATTAATGCATACAATATTAATGGACAGAACGAGACAGAGTAAGACTTATTTGTAATCTCATCAGTTTTAGAGACAAGGGGGGAAACAGGAAAGTAAATGAAATCTCTCCTTCTTGCTTATTAACAGTATGCACACACACATGCACACGCAGACAGCATTTGTTTAGTGAGAATATCCATCAGATGGCTATAAGAGCTTTGAAACACAAACTGTTGGTTCTGGAGGAAAACATCACTCTTAAATAAATGCATCACTGATGGAGGATTCATCATTCAGTCACTTCAGCCTTTGAAGTTAGACACCTCATCAGACTGTCCAGCTAAGGTAGACTCTGAGCTGACACATTAATGCAAACGTTAGCATTAGCAGCAGTGACAATTTTAGTTTCAGCACAGTGAAACTGTCCAAAATTCCCATGGGTACAACATATTTCACTTTTAAGTTCAGTTGATATAGTAACACAATCATTTTGCACTCTTTCAGGCAAGCTCTTCTGCTCTTTGTAGGGGTTATGCAGAGTTTCAGAGATGTTTTTATATGTGAATGTCAACCAAATTGAATGTCTCGGTAACAGAACACATACTTATGAAACTTAATAGGCACTTAATGGGCACATTGACCTTTAAAATTTCATTTTACACAATTGCATGTCTGATAATATTAACATTGTTATATGTAAGTTCAACCAGCTCCTCTGATCAGTTGGGAAAATCTTGGGTGGGCTAACTCAAGCAAAATGACAACAGCTCTAGCTAACAAGTTCATCTTTCTGAAACTCACTCTCAGGCTGACTTAAATATGCACTTGGCGGCTACATACATGACACTGTGCTAAAACATTCTAACATAACGTTATTACTGCTATAGAAAACATCCTTGAATAAGCAAGACAGAGGTAAGACTTATGTTTTATTATATTCATATTTTCAAACTATTTTTCACCTTTACAAGAGAAAAGGCTAACCAGTGTGTTTGACAAACCTACTACTATCTAAGTTAATGAGTTTGGCTGGAGTTGCTAAGTGTAAAATCCAATATAGAAAGGTACAGAGACACTAACATCAGCCAAAATATTAGAGGACTGCAAGCCCATCGGGTGCCAGCTGGGCGGGGAGAATTCTTTTTTAATAGATCGGGCTTAGGCTTTAGTTTCTCTCCTTTCATTGTACCCATATATGCGCAGACCACAGAAAGGCTACTGTATGAAATATTGTTATGTTGATTATATTATACATAGTATACATAGCCAACACAATATGCATGTATGTGTGCATCAGCATACACACAACAGTTGACCATGCAGAGCATCAGGGAGAAGGCAATTCTTTTTCTCCACAACACTTGTAAATAAATAGTGAATGATGACCACCGAGAGTTAGAGTTCTTTGAAACATTGTTTTTCAGTTTTTGTAAAGTTACTTAACAACAAATAAAGGTAGGCTGCAAATCGTCATTTACTTATTTACTGCACGCGTATGTTTCTCTGTAAAGGATGGTTGGTTTTCATATTTGTGGGTATGGTTGTTCGAGGCAGTGGTAGTTATGTTAGAGGAGTGCTTGCCCCATGCAGGGCTCTAATATACGTATCTGATCTGATATAGTAGCATCCAGGATTGGCTTCCACACAATGGGAGACTACTACACGGTGGATGTCTTTGACTTTTTTAAAATGTAACCTGTAATCCCATCCAATAATGTGGTCGTTAGTTTCCTAATGACATACAAACTCTTAGTCGTGGACATAACGCTGGCTTACTACTGGTAACCTATTTTGCTAGGTATGTTATTAGTTGCAGTTAGATTAAATGAACATATTGTTTAACCCATTCCATCATTTTCAGGTGAAACTCTGGGGTAAATTTATTTTTACAGAGTATATGTGCCATAGAACCTCTGATAACCCAAATGTATAAAACTGAAGTGGGATGGACACAGCTCAAAGGACCTCAAAGGAGTGCACAGCAGAATGATGTAAATAAACAGATGTGATGACTCAGCTGGATGGATGTTGCTGTATGACCCACCATGCTCCACTGCAGTGGCAGGACGTGGTGTGACTGAAAACCGTTCACTGACAGCTTTTGCTGCTGACTTTAATTACATTAAATGCAAAACTGAAACTGTTAACCAATAAAATAAAGTTTTTTTTTTGCCCCTGCTCAACTTTTACATGATAGTCTGACTTACCATTGTTTGTGGTCTGCATCACAGTTGCAGTCGTACTTTGGGTCGGTGCAGTTCCTGTCGATGCCACAGGCGCATTTCTGGATGCCAGGCCCTGAGCCTCCCCAGTAGAAGTGCTTCTCGCTGCCGCGACCGACCCACCACGTGTAAGGGGTCCCATCTGGTGAGCAAACACAAAAGCACACACAAAAAAAAGACAACATGTAAGTTCCTTTCAAAAAAAACGAGAACAGTCATCTCCCTACTAGTTTCTGGCTAAATACTGCAATGTCTCCCTCACAGAAAAGTAGAGCAGAAACGAAAACACTAACTTTTGTGAAGGCAATTAAGTTGTGTTACTAAACTGTCCAAACTAACTCCCATTACAAGTGATTAATTGTTAAATCATTAACTGTT
Source organism: Micropterus dolomieu (assembly GCF_021292245.1). Classification (NCBI taxonomy): domain Eukaryota; kingdom Metazoa; phylum Chordata; class Actinopteri; order Centrarchiformes; family Centrarchidae; genus Micropterus; species Micropterus dolomieu. The sequence goes on along the minus strand of NC_060150.1, from coordinate 33,159,335 downwards.
TGAGGCTTTTGTCGCATTAATGTGATTTATATTGACAGCAAGCAGCTGCATGGTGAATGTAATTCATTTGCTCAACATGTTTTCCACAGCTGGATGGTAAATGCCTTGGAGACTGGCAGGCACACTTAAGTCACAGATCACACCTGTGATTTTAGAGATCTACTAAAACACAGAGTGCTGCATTCACATTCATCTTTTGCAATATTACGTGTGAATATATGTGTGTGTGTGTGTATTAGTGATTGTGTGAAAGTAGGTACTTCTGAGCGCACATGTTGACGCATAAACACCTCTTCTTTGTGCCTGTGAGTATGTGTGATTTAGTGAGTGGATGAAAGGTGAAGGATCATCGCTTTCCAATAAGAAATGTAATATTGTTTTCTTTACCTTAGATAACATATGAGACAGGAACTAGGCAGAGAGATAGGTGTAAATATTTTGGTGCCTGGAAATACATCACAATAACAGCAAGAGAGAATGAAACAATATTACGTCCCCCCCGCCCTTTATTCCAGGAAAATAAGCATTGTCAATATCGCTTTGTCAAATTCCGAGAGACAATTCGGAGACAATGAAATCTCCTGAGACACATTTTTTACAGGAGGGGATTGAAGTGGACTTTTGATGCAGCACAATTGCATTGAGAGGCGTGATATACTGTATTATTACACTTTAGATTTTCTGAACTGGGGCTTAACTCCAAAGCTATGGATGTGTCTGTTTATATTGTGTGTGTGTGTGTGTGTGTGTGTGTTTGGCATTGGTGACCTGTGGGTTTTATTGTCCTCATAAAGAGAATTAGCCTCATCTCTCTTCAGGCCACTGTTCAGACAAGCCATTGTCAATAGGATTAACACTGCCTCCTCATGAGACTTCACAATCCTCTCCCTTTGTGTGGACCCGTATGTGAGTGTGTGTGATTGTGTTGTTGCACTTCTCTACAAGGGAGAACCAAGATTGAATTTAAGGCCTTCACAGATAGGTCAGTGAGGTCCCCAACCAAGCTAAGTCCCCAGCCTCCCAAAACACCAAACGTCTTGCCCCTCAGCCCAATTAGTGAGTGAGTGTCAAGTCATTGTCCTTGAGGCCACTTTTCTAAGTGAACGGCAAGTGCAGTTATGTTGCCTCTAGGTCTTGTGTAACTGTGATGAAAAATGGAGTAAAACAAGTCATTGGGACAAAATGGTTGCTACATGTGCAAAGCAATAATAAGTGAAAATGTTCCAGCATCAGACTAAACTAACATTTGTATTTCTATTGCAAACATGTTGTAAGATACCATGACATTAGTAACTTAAAGCTGCCTGCCTTTCTGGTACAAGTTCTACAGATTAAAAATTGCATAAAACCATCAATAAACAATGGACTGTCTTGCACTAAGAATAAAGACTTGTGCCAAAGTGTTTTAGACAGGTGGGGAGTAAGTGTAATAAAAGTATTTCATATAAAAATACAACTTGATCCTTTAATGTCTAATGATAATGCCTTTTTCAGGATGAGTAATAGAAGACAGAGGAGAGAGAGTCATGGTTTTGCGGTTTTGTTTTTTGTATTTCCTGGTTTAGTTTGTTAATCACTTCTTGTCTCTGTGTTTCTCATTCTTTTTCATTCATTATGTTGTGTTTTGTCAGTTATTCATTCCTTCCATGTTTCCCGTTTTATTTTGAAGTTGTCTGACGCGATAGGACTTGTCTGGCTTTGCTTCCTGTCTGTGTCAATTGAATGTTTCTACCTGTGTTCCCGGATTGTTTCTGTCTTGTGTTTGATTCATCCTTGGATTCCGAGCAGTTTTGGATTTCTGTTAATTCCTGTTGTTTGGATTTGTTTATTTGCTGGACTGCCTCATCTGCACTGCAGGTTGCAATCACTTGGGTTAAATAAACACTGTAAACTGAACCTCCTCCGCCTTAAGTGTCTGTGTTTGGGTCCAAATCCCTCTTTTCCTGTGTCTGCCCTTGACAAAACCTAACCTATAAAGGAAAGGAAAGGAAAGGAAAGGAAAGGAGAAGAGAGGAGAGGAGAGGAGAGGAGAGGAGAGGAGAAGTGGTGTAGGAGTAACAGCAGGGCATCAGGTGGAATGGGAGCTGTGTATTATGCCAGTTTAAGTCTCCTGTGTGATTCTGTTTAAGCTCTGCCAACTGAGGAGTGGAGAGTGAGGAGGAGGATGGAGGGGGAGATGAGAGTACAACAGCATGGATGGATGGAGATATATGGGAGAAGAGCTAGACTCATACTGGCAGGGAGTTCATATGGAGATCCGCAGAGAGAGGGCACTGCCAAGATGAGGCACAGTAGCATGTTTATGTGTGTGAGTGTGCGTGTGAGCAGAAGTGTGTGTGTCCTGAGTTTAAAAAGCACTAGAGTATGATTTGTCTTAAGAGTGGTAGCTGTATGCGTCTATTTTAATGCAACATGACATCAGACGGAAAGTAGCACTTCTGGTTTGAACTTTGAAATGCTGGAGTAGTCTCGGTGGGGCAAAAGAATGAAAGAAAATGTTAAAGAGCAAAGGATTAAAAAAGATTTTTGTAAAATGAAGGCAGTGAAAGAGACTCTGTTTTTGTTTAAAAACAGAGTTTTAAAACGAATGTGATCTCTGTCCATGTAACACAGGAGTTAAGTGGCTGTGGTGGAAAACAGACCGGGAGTCGCAAAGTAAATACGGCGACATGCACAGTACAAGTGTAGGCTGTAAACATACTTTTCACAGTACAAAATATAAAAAAAAAAAAACAAATTTAAAACTCTGTCAGTAGCATTGTGTTTCTGCTTTGCATGACATATAAGACCCAATCAGAGAGTCAAACGAGTGGATGGGGCCTCATACTCCCCAAGCAAAGACAGATAGCGCTGTGGAGGGAAAGACAAAGAAGAATTTTTTGTGGAAGATATATGCAAATAGATGAGTCAATAAGCAGTTATTTGCTGGCTACAGCTGGTATTTAATCATAATGGATGGCTGATATAGCAGCAGATTAGACCATGTCTTTATTGCACTGTACATTCTTTTATGATGGCAGTAAGAGACACAAGATCAGCGTAATCTCTGACATAACATCTAAAAACAATCATTCTGTTTTCAATTGACCAACCAGTACAGATCTGGAACCTGGAAATGATTGGACAGAGACATTTGCTGCTAATTTTATTGGAAAGATAAAGGGCTTTTGGTCTAAGATTCCTTCTGATGCACAGACTCAAACTACTAATATCTGAGCAAATCCTACATACTCAGGGTTTTTCCTGCATATAAACATTTTTGGCACCCCCAAAAGAGGTTTTAGCGAGCAGCAAAGGAAAATCACCAGCGCCAAAATGAAAAAACAAAACAAAAAACGCTTCAAATATTCTCCTTATGTGTTTTAATAGCCATTTATCAAACAACTGTTGAGCAAGAGTAACATAAACTTAAATACGATGATTAATGACTGAAAACAGCCCACAAAAATGAAACTGCTGTTTTCTCCAACTGGAATTAATATTATAGGCTACTAATGGTAATATAGTAGTCTGTACTATGATCTGAAATTATAATTAATACACTCAGCCTTAATCAAACCTTAACCACAGTGGTGTAGGCTAATATCAGAGAAATGTTTTATAAGTGAAACAGCTGAATCTCAACTAATAAAACTATCTGTAGGCAGATTATGCAAGTAAATATATTATACTAACATTATACTTTCTAATTATTGTTATAACATTTATTAAAAAAACTATTTATACATTTACTCCTCCAGGTTGTGGATATATTTTGTTTATCAAATGGTCAGAAATAACAAGAAAATGCATAGATTTAGATTTATCATAAGGTAACTCACTGCCTTTACTTGTACCGATCATGCTTACTGTTGCGCGAAGTCACCCCCCAAAGGCCCGTTCTGAGCCAGGAAAAACCTTGATACTGTACTATCCCAAATAGGTCTTTCTCACTGTTTGCCCTTTTATTTTATTGATTAGCTCTCTGAGGATCCAATCTTGGCCCTCCATTGTTCTTAATATACATGAACCATCCATGTTCCCCTACAATCTAGTAACTCCAGCAGTTTAGATAATTTCCTTGGTTGCCTCAGTGTTATAAAATGTTGGATGTCCCAAAACTTTTAAAACTGAACGATGATAAATCTGAGGTCACAGTCTTTGGTCAAACACATTACAACGGCATGCTAAACAGTGAGCTTGGTTCACTGAAAAACATTAAGCAGGGTGCAAGAAATCTTGCAGTAACCTTTGATGCAGATCACTGTTTTGAGGCTAATGTTAAGAATGTTGTCCGGTCTTGCTTCTTTCAGCTTTTAGCATCATTCCTGTAGCCCACTCATTTGCACAGAGTCATCCATCCTAGGCTATTGTCCAACTCCAACTGGTGCAGAATGCTGCTGCTCGAATTGTAACATGCACGAAAAAATATGATCACTCCTGGGCTGGCCAACTTAAGCTGGCTACCTCTTTTATTCTGTATTGATTTAAAAATTTCACTGATCACTTTTAAAGCTATGGCCTTGCTCCAAATTACATAAAATATTTATTCACTCCCTTTGTGCCTGGGTGTTCTTTGTTGTTCCTAGATGCTGGCTTGTGAGCAAAGGCGACCAGGCCTTTGGTGTTGGAGCCCCCTTGTTAAAAAAATGCTTTATAAATAAAGTTTATTATTAGCATTAGGTCAACACATTTTATTAGCTGTTGGGTCTGTGCCGGGTTAAGGCTGAAAGTTCAGGGCTGTGTGCTACTGATGAAAGCAGCCTCCTCTTCGGTCCAAGAGGGGAGGGAAGGTTGGTTAGTTCCTTCAACCTTATCTCAGATTTTTTAATCACAGATGGGTCTGCAGTACACAGCAGTGTTGGGCAGTAACGTGTTACTGTAATAATAATACTTTTCCCAGTAACTAAGTAGTGTAACTAATTACTTTTCTAAAACAGTAATATTATTACTAGTTACTAAGGCAAGTAACGCTGCGTTACTCGTTACTGAACGCACCATCCTTGACGTAAATCCACGACCTGGACCGGACTTTGTTGTTCATGTCCGCTGATAGCCAAAAACTAAAGGAAGAATGGAGAACAAGGGGGAGAGGCGTTCTTTCCACAGCTGTAAGTAGCTGCTGCCATTATTGTGTCACAGTCTAAGATGCAAAGAACATTGTCATCTAGTGTAAACTCTGTGTGACCAGCAAAAAGCTTTTAACCGCGAACATTTCTACATCTGATTTATTGAAGCAGCACAGCAAAGTGAAACTTACAGAAAGAAACTCCGGCAGCTTCTGTCACTGATGCTTGGACCCGTCGGGAGAGAGTGGCGTTAACGTAGCGTTTTGTAACTGCTGAATACTGCTCTTACAAATAGGCTACATGTGCAGTAAAACCGCTGTTTAAAAGTCGGGATTCACTTGCTTTATTTTTTTATTTCAGCTGGTGGAGTTAAGAAATGTTAGGCCTAGGCCATATGCTTCGTAAAAACCACAATCCTTGCTGCTGTTATGGATATGATGTTAGTTAAAAAGTCGGGGGAGACTACTTTGTTTGGGGGTGAAGGGGGGTGGTAGGGAAAGCAGTGTTTCCCATAATTAGCCTATAATTTGGATAATTATCAACGCGGACCGCCACATATTGATTTTCCAAATTTTTACAAGGCGTATTTAAAATCATTTTTGATTAAGGAACTGTATTGAGGAGCATATATTCGTGCAGCACCTCCTGGCTCGCTCCCTCTTTCTCCCTTTCTCTTGTGAACACCGCTGCACAAACCTGTCCAACGTTAGAACCCCCCCTCCCCCGCTGTCTGTCATTCTGTGGGAAACACTGGAAATTAATATATATGATATATATATATTTTATCATCCAGTAATAAGTAAAGTAATAAAATTACTTTTTTAAGGAGTAATAAGTAACTAGTAATATATTAAAATTTCTGAGTAACTTGCCCAACACTGGTACACAGACAGTACTTATGTTCATAAAACTCACATTATCCGTCACATGTACTCGCACTCAACACAACACAAGTACATGAGCAACACTTAGTTCACATCGAGGGATTACACCCCTGCCAGTCAGACTGTGAACCGAAAGGTCAGTGGATCCAAAATGGCACTCGACATGCTCAGTCGCTCATATCCCCAGTCTGGGAAATGATGGCTTTTAAGAAAGGCGGTCAGATGGAGTTGAAATGTCAGAATGGCATTCATAATGCTTAGCTTTGGCTTCCTCATAAACCTGTCTCAGACATCACCTTTAGTTTGCCCCTGAACTGGAGTCATCGCGCCTAAAAGAGTGATTATTATTGCCCTCCATTTACACTGAATTTCCTCTGTGACTCCCCGCCGAGTGACAAGAGTCAGAGCACTAAGCACAAACACACGCACGCACGGTGAAAGCGCAGATGAGGATATAAACAGTTCACCAGCTCTCTGCACTGATCTCGAAGGAGTGTGAAAGTGAATCAATAATACTTCTTCTCTCTCCTCTAACAAGAGCATCTACTGTATTATTTAGAAAAAAAAGAAAGGTCAAAAATAACTTCTATGCCCACTTCCAACCCCTTGCCTTTGCTGAAAAACACCCATCAGGAGACGCAACAAAAACGTGCACACCCATTCACATGCACACACATATGCCCCTGCTCTCACTCTCAAGGGCTCTGGAGTAGAGTATACCACCCCACGCCCCCAAATACACATACACACATACATTTTCAATCTTGGAGAGTTTTTTTTTACACGCGGATCAATTTGCCCTTGTCAGGGCACCGCTGGTTTCTGTTCTTTGTTGTCATCGTTTGTTTGCATTTCTGTTTGTTGTGCAGAGAGCCTGGCGGCTCCGCTCTCCGCCCACTGGTCTTTGTTAGCCTCCTATCCTCTTAACATCTTTGTTTTTTTGTAGGGAGACTGTGGGGAGGCATATTAGCCATGCTCCGGGATCTCTCCGGAGGGCTACAGATAATGCAGCGGGTGTATATGAGGAAAAACAGAAAGAGAGAGAATTTGTGGGACTCTCTCTTTGTCAATGTCCTTTTGTTTATCTCCACAAATGCATGTGTGTCTGCGTATTCTCCTCTCTGCTCCTTTTAATCTGTCTCCGAGTCTTTGCCTAGCTCCCCTGTCTCTTTCTATTGTCTCAGTCTTTCTCCTACCGGACCACCTATCCATCACTTTACTTCGAGAACCTGTCCTCCCTCCTGGCCCTACTACCATTTTGGTACCATTCTGTGGCTCCCACATATTTAGGCCTGTCTCTACTTTGTTTGCTACCCACCTTTTCCTTGCTCCCTCATATCTCTTAGTCTCAGAGGCCTCTTTCTCTTTATCTCTCTTCCTATTATGTCTTTCTACCCTCTCTTTGCACTCCTGGATCTCTTGCTCTACCAGACTACTCTTTCCCCCTCCCTCTCTCATATCTGCCTTGCACACCTTTTCCTTGTATTTCCTATCAGTTGGTCTCTGTGGTCTTTCTCTCTCTCTCTCTCTCTGCTCCATATCTGTCTATCTATCCCACATCTCCCCAACTCTTTCCTGGCATCTAATCTCTTTATGTTCTCATTAGTCCTGCTATAATCTGTGCTTTAATCCATGCTAATTGCAAACTCCCCTTGCCCTGATCCTGATCTGATGTTGTATTTGAAACACATCCCGCCCTCCCCATCCATCCCTTATGGTTTGATCTGCAGAGGGCTACAATGCATACCAAAATATCATACGCCTGCGATCTGTAAGTCCTTGCAATTCTTTACCCTTGGTTGAGTAAACGTGGGTGAAATAAGGGTCTGACTATTGTAGGGTAATGTAAAGGTACCCTGTGGAATTTTTGACCAGTAGTAGCCCTATGGAGCAGTATGGGTCCTTGTTTTGTTAGTATCTTGTACAAGAAGACCCAAGCACATTTAAGAGGGTAGGGAAACAAAGACAGAGAAGAAGAAAACTGCTAGCAATCAAACATTATGAACAATGTACATATAATTTAATTTCCCAAAAGAATGAGGAAGGAAATGCATAAACTGTGTGTGCAAACAATTTAGTACATTTGTGCATACTTCCCACTTGTTCTTAGGTAAGATTGAAATTTAGGTCTGGCATATCCCGGATCACCAACCTCTGGGCTAGATCTGACTATCATGCAGTTTTCACCACAGTGCATTCCATTCCATATACTGCTGCTCAGCACTGCTAGACTAGTCTATAAGCAATTGACTGTACTCATATGTGCGCATCAAGGCCCCTATCTCCGAATCAGTTCTCCTTCCTCAATAAAAAACAATTCCATTCAGTCAACAAAATATGTGATGCACAGACTCATATCTTGAACGCTTCAACTAAACTAAAGTTTCTATCTCTGTTTTTTTTCTTTTTGCTGCCCTTAGGTGGCATTTCCTTTCCTTTTTTTTTCTTCTGTCTGAGTTTGACTTTACCTGTAAAATGCCACTTACATGGCACTTAAATCTGCTGCCATTATATGGGTATACTGGGCCGTTTCCATATGCCAATTGCAAATTCCCTGTCACACACATCAGATTTAAGATCGAACACAATTGATCAACATGGTCAGGCATCAACATAACAGACTTGGCTGTCAGCGCACGTTTCATGAATCCCACGTAGGATATTTATATTTTCCTCTTACTGCTTTCTGCAAGAATAAGTATAAGAGGAAAATAAGAAAACATTCATGCGGCCCAGTGTGTTTTTGTGAGAAACATTGAAGGCAAACATAAGTTTTGTTTGTTTTCAAAAAAACTCCACAGGGCACCGTTAAGTACATCATAGATTCATAGTGTTGTATGTTAGTTGATAAGGTATTTTATACTGTAAAAAAATGAGTAACACATGAATCATTAAATAAAGCCACAGGTACAGTTGTCCCCATTAGACAAGCTTGCTAGTATCGCCAGTGCTTTGTTAGTACCACTAATGGGCCAATTCTATCTGAAATGCAGCGAAATCAAAATGAATGGTAAAACATGGATTTTTCAAACCACCTGTTGTTTTAAGTTGCAAAAAGCTCAAACTTATTCTATAAACCATGCATTTTGTTGATTGGGGGAGAAAGTTAAAGAGAAACTTCAGAAATGAGTTCACTGTTGCCTGCAGTGCACAAAATGTCAGGCGAGACATCTCCGTTGTCTACATCACAACACACAGCAGACAGGATGGGGAAGGATAATGAGTTATTTCAACAATTTCTACCTGAGAGCACCCATAACTCGATCCACCGCCCTGGCAGTTCTGGGGCCGAGCCTCCTTCTCCCCGCCCGCACAGCGTTATGCTCTAGTAAATTCACTATGCATACCTCTGCACCATCTACAACTCTTCACAGGTCATCACAGAGTGTATTCGGCCATTAAATGAAAAAGACCTCGGAAAGTGGAGAGAGGGGGAGGAAGGGAAAATTAATATCAATGGTTGTGCCCCTAATTGGCTTGTCTGCGTGATAAAGGACACAATAACCTGACTCTGCTGCAATTACCCCCACTTTCCTGACTCTAAAGTATGCACTAGAGTCGGCATGTGCACACACAAAAACACACACCTCCGTCATAACTGACAATAGTGTAGGCTGAAGATCATAAACAACCATAATCATCATTACCGCAGGGTAATCTCAATCAGAGTGTGTGTGTGTGTGTGTCTGTATGTTTATGACTATAAGTCAGATTTAGAGCCGTGTCCCCTCAGGTCAAGGCCGATGGACAGATGTGTCATGAGGAAAATGGCTTCTGCCACGACACACTCGTTTTTCACTCTGCTTTTTTACTCACACAATCCATCTCCCTGCATATCTGTCAGGCTCGTCATATGGATGGCGATACAGTGAACAACACTCATAATTACAGAGGAGGATGAGCAGGGCATAAACAACTCCACAGAGGCGAGGGCAAAGAGGAAGAGAGCAAAAAGTAAATCAGAGAGAGAGGCGAGCGTTGAGAAAAAGAGAGTTCAGACAGATAGAAAAGAGAATACGAAAAAAAAAAGAAGAAATCATATGACAAGCGAGAAGGGAGAGGCGAAGGATCGGTAGTGACAGAGATGTTTTGAGGGATTTTGTGTGAGAGAGGGAAAACAAGTGCACAACTGTGGGAGTGGTGAGAAAATTCACAGGTAAGGTGTGAAGATTCATGCTTTAGTTAAAGGTAACATGGCACCACCAAACTTAGAATCACTTCATTAATAACATACTGCTTAATCAAGACAGGAAGAGAATAAAGTTGTGTTCACCCAGAAAGCAAAGTGAGTTTTTTGCACAACGCGATTACATGTAAAGTCAATGCAAAGACGCAAATGGAATTCAGTTTTACGAATCTGCGTCATGATGTAGTTATTTCAGCATTGTTTTGATCCATGTATTGCAATTATATCACAAATCTGTTTATTTTGGGTTCATACTGCAGTAGTAAACCGAATTAATTATTTGTATTTAAGCACAAATAATCCAGTGGACAAAATTTATATTCACTTTCTGTGTGAACACACCATAAAATAGAGCACGCTATCATGTTACTTGAGCAATGAATCAAGATTTTCTGGTGAAAAATCTCACGTGTGGCTCAGATAATTACTCTGCTTCATCAAGGATATCAGCAGTGGACATTTTATCATTTGCACCTGTGCTTTTTTTTGTCTATATGTACAGAACATGTAGACAAGTCATCTATATTCAGACAATATCCAGCCTACATGCTAGAGATATGGCATCTGTGATGTCAAACAGCTCAGATTTCGCAAAAGCAAACATGGAACCAAGCAGACAGAGCCGTAAAAATCTCCACTTTGCATGTCTTAATAATCATTTTTGAAAGTGTTCATCAAGGCACATGACAAGGTGTTCAAAATTCAGCTGGGGTTTTTACTGCTTGGTAAACACAAACTCAAGAGGATTAGGATTATGTAAACCACAAAGATGAAATGGCACTTTATAGCACTGTCAGTAGCACAAACACCTGTGACGATTAGTCAGAGCCATATTGCTGTTTTTAGATACATTGTTGAATAGTTTGCATTTAGTGTAAAATCCTCTGTGGAATGAAAGGTTGCGTTCCTTTCCAGTCTTGACATTTGCAGCTTACCTTTCAGTTGATTAAAACAATTGTCAGTATTATAATTAATATTACACTACAGCCCTAATTACAAGCACCTCACACATCACAGTTCACTACTGAGCTGCATATAAGCTATGAACTGACTGAAATTGAGTGCATGCACCCACACACTCAAACATACAATGACAGCAGGCATGCGCACACCCGAAACAAAAGTCTAAATTTATTTCATGTTGCTGTGACACAATACAACAGATACAAGTCTCTCTAGTGTCTATCAATTATCAAAGAAGCTCTTGCTGGATTCTGGCTTTGTATGACTCATGAAGAGGATGTGCATCCTGCTGACAACTGGGTGCTATGTTCATCATTGCACCACTTTGTTGTCAGAAGCATGATGGATTTCAGGCTTTTATCCTTAAAGACATTTTTTCCCCCTCAACTTTTGACCCCCCCACCTCCCTTACTTTTATGGTCCAGCTGTGCTGCTTCAACTTCCATTTATGTTTTTGTAACTCTGACGTGGCATGAGCAAACAATATACCTATCAAGTCACATTATGTGGAAAATGTATTTAAGTGAAGAAAGAAAACTGGGAAAAGAAGATTAAGAAAGACATGTTGTCAACAATCATCACGGGGTGGCTGATTCCTTCTGCCTGTGCTTGTGTCACTCTCTCTGTTGCTTCATTCCGGTCTGAGTTGAATTGATGTTAGAGATTTAACCTTGCATGTTGCTTAACCTTGGCAATATTTGATGATATGTTTGAATGACACTCTAAAACCTAAATATGTTGTGGCCTTGAAAGTCTCAGTATAGTTTTTCCGGTTGCATGTGAAGTGTATTATGCTAGGAGGATTTCATCATTGCATCAGCATTGAGAATTTCTTGCAAGCATTTATTACAGACTAAGACGCTGAGAGCCACAGCTTTGTGAAAGAAAAAGGTCGGGCGGCTTTAGACAGCCCAGACATTTCAGTGGTATACATGGTGTCTTTCAAAGGAGAACAAAGAATAACCTCTGACACTCCTCTCTCATCCAGCCTGCTACATTCTTTTCCTCTGCTTCATTCCTACACTGCTCTTTGTTTGCAGTTGATCTGCAGGTGAAGAGGTTGACCTCACCGAGCCAGACACTAACCCGCTGGGCTTCTCCCTGAGCACACAAAGAACCAGCATCCTTCTCTTATTCTACCTCTCTTACACGCTCAATCTCTGTTTTTAGCTTTGTCTGCTCTCTCAGCTGAATTTCTCTTTTCTCCCCTTGGTATTCCCGTCTCCCCATCTCTCCATTCCCTCTTCCCTTCTTTCCTTCAATGCCCTGCTGTCTCCATCTCAGCTAGAGTTATTGATTTCTGCAAAGCTTGACTGCGGCTGCCGCCTTCTTTTTTCTTTTCTCTTGCTAACTCCCTCTTCTTTCCTCTGCAGCTTTTCTATCTTTCAGTCTCATCTCCTTCGCTGAGTCTACCACTTTTTATTAAACTTCACATTGTGTTTCTTTCAGTCGCTCTCTTTCTCGCTTCCCCCCCCTTTTCTTTCTGTCTCTCTGGGAGGCTAAACTTTAGGCTTAAACTCAGTCTACATTTTTATGTCTGTCTTCTTCTCCCGGTGTTACTCTACCTTGACCTGACCTTGACAGAGTGTACTCGTGTCATATCCTGTACCACATAAATACAAATTTATTCAGAAATGTCTGTCATAATCGAAGGATGTCCACATTACAGAGAGCAAACAATCCCTGAAGAAAACATGGCGTTCTCTTCAAACATAGTTTTAAATCCTTTTCTTAAATGTTAGCCATAATAAAAATTAATGTTCAAAACAAATTTTATATATAATGTTTTCAGATGGAATTTAGAAATGTGTCTTGAGTGCATCAAAGTTTTCTGAAGGGACGGAACTGCACAAAATAATGCACTATGACCTGATTTCTTACAAATACGGAGGATGAAGTGAGTGGTTATTGTTGTTTTTTTATGATGTGTGTACAGTCAGTACGATTTATCACAATTTCTTTTCTTAATAATGCATGTTTAAGAAGACAGATGTGACTCAAACATGATGATGGATATAAACAGCTTATCAAACCTCCATCTAGGGTAGACTCCGTCCAGGTTATGGTCATATTTTACATCTAGAATACTCTGGCACTCAGCATGATTTATTGTGACAGTGATTTGTGATAGGTGTCCACATGCGCCACATGTGTGACCTCATATACATGTATCTATATAATTTTACGTCCCTCTGAGCAGACGCAGTAACTCATTCTCACAGACTTACTTCACAGGTTTCCCTATATATTTCTGAAGCTATTCCTGCATAAATCTGCATATTAATGATGAAAAACTGATAGTGCTGCAACAGTTCATCTTTAAAGATACAGAGCTTATATTACAGCCAACGATGTGTTATGTGCTGTAGGTAAACCCATTACCAGACCCTTCAACCAGCAGCCATACTGTTTAATTTACAAAATTTAAAAAGCGAATTGAGTGCTCAATTTGTATCACAGTCGTGAGGTGTGAGGGATTTCTTAGAACACATACATTTGTAGTGACAATAAAGACATATCCAATTGCAAACTTACCTTGACATTTACCCTTCAGAAATGCTTCGCACAAAACATTAAGGCAGCTAAATAAATCAAAAACAGCATTATATCCATGCTTTGTATAGCTATTATTTAATAGGTTATGTTAAATTTAGATAAAAACCTGAAGCATTTTGCAACAAATTGGCAATTTATTTTCAGAAGTGCAAGATTATACTTTAGAAGTATACTAAGCGTTGCTCACCTGCCCATCATTCCCTAATAACCTGTCCATGATGTCCTGGGGAACATGATGACCAAATTAGTAATGAGGACGTGGCTGACAGGTGAGGCTGCACCTGGCTTCTGGAAACTCATTACAGAGTCTTAATGGTGTGCTGTGTTCCATAATCAGGAAACTTTTCGGCTATCTGTCCAATCTCCCTGTTTGGTTGCTGTGTTGGCTGGGGGCAGCACAAGTGCTTTGGTTTGGTTTGACAGCTCGAATGCGCAGAGTGTCTGAGAGATCTGTGGAGCACTCACTGGATGTGCCAGTGGAAGGTTCTGCAGGAGTTTACACAAGGACACCTACAGGATGATAATGTGGTATGAGAAAGAGTGAGTTAGGGGCTAGGAGATGGAAAGTTGTGTCCAAATGTGTGTAATGAGCACATTTGTGTATTTTGCTTTTTTACTGAGCTATATCTTCTCTTGTATTTTGTGTTATGCTGACTAGCCTGGGACCAACTTCCACAAATGATGTAACTGTGGATGTGTAATGAAGTATTTACTACTGTATGTGCAAGCCTGTTTCGGCCAAAGCTGGTATGTTTTCACCTTTTAATGAGAGCCAGAAATGTGTGTTTCCAAGTCCAGAACCCTAATTAGGGTTCCAAACTGTTTAAGCTGGGTGATAAAGTTATTGTAGTTTGCGCAAAAGGAATCTGCATTTGAGTTTCATAGACTATGGACACCTTTGCAAGTGCTTCTTACGTATACCCTTGTGTGAGTCAATGAGTGCCAGAAGCACTGGGATTAATTTATTGTGGAAATTGTTCCAGGTTTATTGTTTTGTTTAGGATTGACCATAAATATGACAGCTATAAACAGAATAACTGATTAATTAGACCCACAGAGTTTCAGTTTTGGAGACTTTGTTTGCAGTACAGACACCGCTGCATAAAGTTTGGGTGGTTCTAAAACAATCAACAAACCATTATGATTATTTTTTTTATGTGACAGAAGAAGATAATGCACTGTATTAAGTGTTACACATGGTGATGGGTAGTCTAAGTATAAATAGGGTCTATATTTGTCTGTATCCCATTAGGGTATAAAAGCACATGTGAACCTATTATGACGTTATCTTCATTTTTAACTGACCAGGAAAGTACTGAAGCAAGTAAGCAGTATATTAAGTGCTTTTAGGGTGGTGTAAGTGTGTGTGTGTGCTGTGCTGTGCCAGTTAATGATGGGCAGTATGATTGAGCCGGAGTTTGCAGGTCGTATCTCGCTGCAGAGGAGAACAAATGATGAATACACTTCAATCATTTCAAGACAGGCCTTCATCATTTGTTGGAGCTGTCAGACAGTTATCAGGGCTCACTGTAGGCAGCTGGAGAGGAGGCCTCGTCCATAATTGAAAATTGAGTTTAGAAATGTCACATATATCCGTCCATCTAAATTTCAAGCTGGGAAATCCCCATTGGCGCGCAGCATGTAAAGGTCCGACAGTACCCATCAATCCAAACTTCAACATTGAGTCAACAGAGACAATCGCCAGTGGGGGATTTGTTCATTTTTAATAAGGGGCATGTTGGCCAGCTCCAGTACGAGAATATGCCACGGGCAGACCTCAGTACTTTACTAATATATCATTCTTTGAAGGAAAAATTCTTGCTTTTCTGCATTTAGTAACTGTATAAACGATTAAAATATTAGCAGACAGGTGGCTGGTAGTATCTGGCGATGCTCCCATTTGTGTTTTATTTAAAGCTGCTACAATTGTTCTTTGATAGCTACTTTTGAAACCAAAAACAGATGATTTAACCTTTAAATCACCAGCTGAGTAACCTTTATATTCTTTGCCTCAGGCCAAGGCTGCCAATTTCACACACACAGACTGAGCTTTATCAAAGGAAGAAAAAGAAAAAAATCTAAATGCGACCACGTCTTGTGGTAATCCTTTGACCTTCCCATATGCTTTATTTTCCAAAAGCCACAGTGAAGTTACTCTTTGGTATATGTGTTCACCTTAAGAGTATCTACATCCAAGGTCCAACTCCTCCGCAGTGTTTTCTAAGTGAGGAAAATAGAACGCTAATCTATTCTGGTGTAATCATGCTTTGACCTGGCTAATGGAGGCAGCATACCCCAGGGCAAGATGTAATCAGGAAGACAGTTAATAAAATGAACAAGATCGCTTTACTGATCTTACTAATGTCCCTGACCTTCCCTGAGGGGTGACACTTACACACATGCAAGCTCACACTTAAACATACATGCATGTGCCCTAATGCAGATATACTAGATCCAATACCATTTATCAGATGCAGTCTTAGGCATGACCATCCACATAGGCTGATTAATGTAAACACTCGGATAACAAGGCGAGAGCTTGTTGCAACCATCAATCTCACAATAGAATTTTTATCCTATGATCTCTCTCCCCATTATCTCTGCACTAAACGGTCTCTTTAGGTTTAGTGGATAAAAGGAAAGATGAATCCTCAGCACCACACCTCACAGAAACTTTCAGTTTACACTCTAGTTCTGAGAGAGTTTCAACGCATTATCTATTTCTGTATGTGTGTTTAGTTTACAGCTGGAGGGGGACTGTCTCTACCCAGGGTCACACATATCAACTCCAGGGAGCAGAGTCACGACTCCATAAACAGCTGTCAATCAAACACTGTAATGACTGACAGAGCAAATGTTCACGTCACTTAGTACTGGGGATATATATATACATGAATAACATGTTGAGCATAGAAGTACAAGCAAGGATCTACATATAGATAGAGGTGCGTATGAATGGGTACGTGTACCTGCAAATGCAGACACACAAAAAACATGAACAATCCTTCAACTATAACAAAACTACTATCTTGAGAAAAAAACAACAATGGAGAATAAACAAAATCAAAACATGTCAAAAAACTGTCAGTTTATGATCCCTCATGGAAGTTAGACTTAGTTAGGGCTGTCATGACTGCAGTATATGCACTTATTAGTGCCTGGCAGCTCAGCTGTAACCTTGCACACCCATGCATGTTTCCAATTAAGTACTCTGACTTGCTGTTTGGCACTCACCATCCAGTCCCTCTTTTTCCTGTCTTCTCGCCTTCACTGTTCACACTGTTACTATTACTTACTACTTTTGCTATTAACTACCACATACCAACCATACCTATTACATACCACATCTCGGTGAGAACAATTTCTTCTCCTTATCTTGTTGCTATGTGTTCTAGTTTTCCTACTTTGTGCCTTTTTAGTTGCTAATAAAATGTATATCTCATTCTCTTGGATAGACTATTTCACTATTTAAACACACAGACCATGACTTAAACTTCATCATAAATAGCATAATAATCTGAACATGTTACACAAATACAAACAGAAAACACCCCTCAGATTTCAAGGCGGATGTACAGTTTGTAGTTCTTCTGAATGTTGACAAAAAAACTAAATACGCCCTTTCAAGTTTCGTTTCTGGCTTTGTGCGTCAACATGATGCAACACTGCATAAAAAAAGGTAGTATTACAAATATTTTGTAAATACAAATGATGCAATGTACTTTCCTGCTTGCTTCAACAAAGTGCGTCAGCACCACCAAGCATATTTAAAAATGATTGTGAGATCTTGTAGTTTGATACTAAGACATAACATATATTATTATGAAGTAATTTAATAAAATATGCCGTAATATTAACTTCATTGTTTTTACGGTAAACATAGTTCACTGCTGGTAGGTATTATGAAAAGATATGTATGACATACAGTGCTGTCCCTGGGCCCATATGCTGAACCTCAGTTTATGATAGACCCCATTCACTCTCCAATCATAGTTTTATGATATTAGCCGTTTAGATACAGCCCCAGCTCTTCCTTTGCGTGGGATGTACTTCAGCCACTTGGTGGATTACAGTGATACATCAAGATGCTTGCAGCAAAATGAAAATGTAATTCTCTGAGCACTTGAGGGAAATTTCAGACGAGGGGTCAGGAATGATCACTTGTCGGAACAAGATCACTGGCTGCTAAAGCGATGTTGTTCCGAAACTCTGACATTCCCATATGGCAAAGCCGCTGGAGGTCATTCCAGGGACATCATTTCCAGGAAGATTATGGCTGGTGAGGCTACGTTCAGTGTGGAAGAGGTCTCTTTGGGGTATGGAAGCAACCTTGTCGTTGCAATATCACCTCTTGGCATCTTTTAATCAAGGCAGGCATGCATAAACACATGTACATGGACACAAAGAAATTAATACAACCATGAGATAGACACTGGGGCAGATAGTTGACAGTCATAGACTTAAACACTACTGGCAGCGTGGTAACAGTTATTGACAGAGTGTCAATAGTGACTGTCTGCATCTGTAAGCACTGATGGTAATGGAGAATGAAGGTTAATGAAGGGCTTAATATAAAATAATTTGCTGTGTGGGATATCCTTGAAACGGCCATATACAGTGAGAAACTGATATAATGAACCTTCATCAGGGGTAAACCAAACATTTCAGATCTGTTTGATCAGTTTACCACTCAGCTCCATTAGCCTTTACCTGAGTATACATCCTTATCTGATGGGACAGTACAGTATTATATTTCTAAAATGTATCACATCTAACAGTATGAAATAACTTGTAATAGACAAGTTATATTCTGCAATGTATTATAGAGGAGTATTGCAGGAAATGTTTTACTCAACATCAATATATGTAGCCTTATAGCTGAATTCATAAATTATGGCAATTAGAGAGTACATTAGAGATTTTACACAAACAAAATAAAATATTACTATATTTATCACTTGATAAATAAGCATTACAGTCCATTGGCTTAGCTTGTGTGATAGTAGCAAGCAATATATTGTTGAGAAATACCATCAATAAGTAATTCATTAAATTAATTAAATTTAAAAGCATTACTTTGCTTCTCTGATTTGTATTCTATTGCTGAGGACATTTAAGAAAGTATGGTAAGGAGCAGTCATTTTAGTAACAGTTTTAAATATTGCAATACAGTAGTAATGTATGATGCTTGTCAGTTACTATTATATTTCAATTTTATGAGTTTATCCAACATTTTGATTTAATTAAAATATAACTGTAACTTACTTTCTGTTGTAGCTGTACATATGTGGATTGATAGTATTTTCTCATATGTATGATGGGCTTTTGATTTGCATAGTAGCATATCCTCAGCTTTTATGCCAATTTCTTTGGCCAACTTATGGCTTCCTCTCTCTTCAAATAAAGGACTAATTGGCTGTCACAAGTTGGGATGCACTAGTCAAACTTGTACAGAAGTACAGCAAACTGCAACCTCTGATGCGATGGAAAAAAAACAGCACTGGCATGGTACCACATTGCAAGTATATAGTCATGACAGAGGCCATGGTGGGTATGCAGTACGCATAAAGACACATTTAACCACACGCACACTCAATTATACTTCAGTTACATACACCAGACAGATTAGTGTTTTGTGAGGGACCAAACAGTGGCAAGCAAAGGTGATGGACTGTCATGACCTTCATGATTATTGGATGCCGCAATTGGACTGATAGGTGATATAAGATAAGAGAAATACTAATGTTAAATCACAGTGGAGGGGTCTAG
Organism: Micropterus dolomieu; assembly: GCF_021292245.1. Lineage (NCBI taxonomy): Eukaryota > Metazoa > Chordata > Actinopteri > Centrarchiformes > Centrarchidae > Micropterus > Micropterus dolomieu. Next base: position 33,139,929 of record NC_060150.1, on the reverse strand, counting down.
GAGCTGAATACAGCAGATTCCTCACTAACAAGGCACAGCAACACACAACTGATGCTCCTTATTGTTGTTCTTCTTCCATTGAATTCTCATTGTATTTCCACTCTATGGCAACCTCTTTTGTGTAACCTCCACACCAATAAGGCCTCATGAATTCAGCCATATTGAGCTGAGAGTACATGAGAAAGAATCCAGGAAAAGAAAGAAATAAGTAGAGGTTTAAAGCTTATATGCTAATCCCTACTGTCTGTATGAGTTTCTCTCCTTATCCCCCCTGAACTATATCTTCCTCTTCTCTTTGTTTCTCTGACCGGGTACATATAACGCAGAGTACTTAAGAGGAAGGCTACTCTATTTATTAAACATAAAACATAAAGCATAAAACAAAGCACGCTCCGGGTTATTTGAATAAGTTACAGCGTATGGTCACACACTTGATTGTCGTTTAACCATGGTTTTAAATTAATTTTAAATGAACGATGTGTTTCACAGTATCTGATAAGACTGTTTCATGTATAAGCTGCTCTCACTTAAAAAGCTGACTGTCCGAAGGCAGTGGTTCTCATTGGTATTACACAATCCCCTCTTGCCTCAGACATACTGTGTCTATCATCAGTTGTTTTCTGCTTTATAAAAGCATTAAGGGGAGGAAAGAGCCAAGCCATGCAGAATCTTACAGACAAGAGACAAGTGTCTGTAAATTTGATAAGACAGACAGCATTGGTGATGGGAATGCGGCTTCCTGTCAAGAACCTTGGAAGCCTGGTGGTATCCTAACTGTACAGGTTTGAGTGTTGTACAGGAGGCTTGTGCCCAGCTAGTCAAACAGTATGATAAATGTGGCATGTTCATGGCATTGAAGTATACGGTTGCTGACGTAGTAGTAGGACAGTTTCTGATTTGAGAATGTTAAACCAAGATATTTGAAATCAGCCACCACCTTTAGCTTTCCCCTGCAATATAAATACTTGGTGTGAGATTATTATTATTATGACTTAGTGAAGAACATAGAAACTGTTTTCTTTATGTCTAAGTGAAGACAGGTGTTATTAAGCCACTGTGTGACATCGGCCATCACTACTGTGAGCTTACATGCAGCTTGCTGTTGGCTGTTGCATGTACATAAATGACTGTATCATCTGCGTACATTTGAATCTCAGACTCATTGCATACAGTGGGAAGATCATTTATGTAACGCTAAACAACAGGGGCCCAGAATTGATCCCTGAGGTATACGGATATCATAACTAAGGGCAGATGAGAGCTCATCATTTATCTTGACAGATTGTATCCATTTAGTAACATTAAGGGAGAAGTTGAACAATGAGAGCTTTGCAAGTAGAACACCATGATCCAGTGTCAAGGGCTTGCTTTAGATGTAAGAATATGGATCTAACAACTCCCCCCTTATCTAGTTTAGATATCACAGTCTCCAGGAAAAAGCACTTAGCAGTTGCTGTTGAATCGTTAGATCTAAAAACCAAACTGCATGTGATGAAATCTGAAGGGGCTGTTGTTAAGGTGGCTAAAGTTGTTCTGCTACATGTCCTTCAATTACCTTTGACACGATAGGTACTATGCTAATTGGCCTGTAAATGCATATCTCTGAGGGACCACCTGTTGTGTAAACTGGTGTTATTGTAGCTGTCTTCCATGCTCTTGGAAAGACCCCTTCATTAATGGATCTATTGATAGCATTGTTATTGGACCAGATAAATATGAAACATTTTCTGGAACATTATGTCCATGCCATACGCATCTTTGGTTTTGGAATTCTTTAGAGAGTTTATAATCATTCTTTTGTTTCAGAAATTTCCCAAATCTCAAACACAGGCTGATTATAATTTACAGGCATCATACTTAGTAGATTTGTGGATGGGTTCTGTATCAGTGCTCGTACTGATTCCAAAAAGTATGAATTAAAAGTTGCTGCTATTTGAGTTTCCTGTCAGCCTCTTAAGTTCTCACAAATCCTATTGGGATTTCCTTTTGCTTTGTCAATGACAATGAAAAAAATAGCTTTAATTCCTAATGTTACCCTAATTGCTAGTCTCACAAACCTTAATCTATCAGTAACTCATTTTAATTTTAGAGCTGCTTTCAGTGCCGCATCATGTTCTCTCATGAATTTATTTATGTCACCACTTAGCCATGGAAGAGCGTTTTTTGTCTGCAGTTAGGTTTAGTTTTCCTTAAAGAAATATTCATTATACTTTGAATTGAGGAGAAAAAGATCTGGCCAGAGTCAACATCAGAATAAGACATATTATTATTCCATTTAATCCCTTTAATTGCATATTAGGGCTGTCCCCGACTAAGGATTTACATAGTCAAATGAGAATCGGTATAGTCGACTGATAGTCGAATCCTTTGTGTTTTTGTGCACAGCGATTGCCAGCCTGTGGGGGGGGGTTGTTACACACGGTAGCTCTGCTTTAATCTTGAGAAGCTGCGGAGATGCAGTCTCTACTCATTCAAGCTAAACAGAGGCTTTTTGAAAACCCTTTTCTCTCTCTCTATCTCTCGCCTGTCATTCACCAGTCTTGTGCAGAGTTTTGCGTGCATTCCGTGCTGCCGACAACGGCAGGCACGTTGCGGTTCCTCGCGGGTCTATTTCAAGTAACTGGCTGTTTAAAAACAATAAAATATTCTTTGTGTGGTTCATCAACGGTGATAAGTTATTCAAAAGACCCGCAAGGTGCGGACAACTTCACCAGTGAAGCTGGGGCTCAGCCTCTTCAGCAAGTGTTCCTCTTCTGCCACTTCACACATACACGCCTACACATGCACACTGATGACCCAGGGTTAGGGTTACAATTTTGGATTTATTTACGCACTTTAAAAACATTTATTGAAAGTTTTATTCTTTTTACAAGTTTATTTACAGCATTAAACATTGAAATGTATATTGTAATAGGCTGTTTATTAATTTATTGGGAGAAAACTGGTAGTTCTATGTAAAATCAGACGTTGAGCACCCCCATATCGCCAAAATGGCGTGATCCTTGTTTTGCTGCGAAGCTTTGACTGTGAGATTGACAGTCGAATCAGGCTCCACCCATCGAAGCATCGAATCTTCGACTATTCAGGGTCAGCCCTACTGCATATTCAAAGTTATTTCGTTCTCCCTTAGGTATTCTGAGCTGACTGGACTTTCTTACACCACAAGGACTAAAGCACATTTTGTACCATTTCCTAAATTATGATTAGATAACCCCCATATTTATATTGAATGTTTTGACACTTCTCTCTGGTTTATTAGTGAATATCAGGTCTAGCTGTGTGCGTTTTTTGCCTGCAGTAAGGTTTGATTCTTGATTAGTGGTATCATGTTGCTCTGTTTCCAAATTCACCTTCTCTTCTTGCTTTACTTCCCTATCTGATAATATTTCTGAAGTCTTTTGTGTTTTTCTTTACAGCACTGCATTTTTCATTTTCTGTTTTTTCTCTCTCCTACCTCCAGTCTTTTCTCCCTTCCTCTGCAGTTCATCCAACAGTATGAAACATAACCTCTCACTTTGTCTGAAATCCCTGAAATCTTTGTTTTTTTAAGTGAACACACACGTGCACACACACACACACACACACACACTAACACAAATCCCAAATGCTATTTCCAACTGCTAGAGCTGGAGGAAGACAGGGGCTTATTGAGATGAAGCATGGGGCCTTGGGGTGACAACGTGGGCATGATTGTCTGCCCTGCCAGCCTCCTCTTCCCTGAAACTCTGCAGAACCGAATCCCCACCAGCGACCACAGCTAACCATCAAGGGAGACAGAAAGAGAGAGCAGTATTTCAATTCTCTGCCTTTTGCAATTCATCACCACCCTGTAACGGCAAACTGGGCAGTTAAGCTATCGGTCCCTGGGAGAAAAACTGTGATTCTGCAGTCAAACTGTCTAAAAAAGTAAGGTGCTGGTCAACCCAACTTATATCATTCCTGCAAAATGACTTAAAATAGATCTGATGGTATTAAGAACATGCTATGCTTTCCTACTTTCAATAAATTCAGCCACTGAAATTCAGCATGGACAAATCATGCGGATGGCTACGATTACTAAAATGTTGAAAGCCATTCAAACAGCTAGCTTTGAGGAATGCTTACCACTTGGTTTTGACAGCAGAAAATTTCTAGTCTTTTTAAATATCATAAAATAATGGTACTGAAACACCTCTGAAAATCCAATATGAATGCACTTGGCATTTAGCAAGCTGTCTGTTTTCCACGACTAATCTCTAATTCATGCATGTGTGAGGTTGGTGTGTCAGTATGTAAATTTAAGTGTAAGCATAAGTAAAGCTTCAGTAAAAATATCCATCATCATCATCATCATCAGTAACTATAATTAATTGTGGGCAATTTTTTTACACAATTAGTATATCAATAAAAAAGACAGACACAGCAAAACAACCCATTAGACCAATTAGTCTTATTTATCCAACACCAGAAGAGAGTTCCAAGATGCATCTTGCATAGCTTTGTCAAAATTGGTCCACTGATCTGGCAGTATTAGCAGCGGCAAGTTAAAAAATGATCCCTTTAACTTGAGCATACCCATGGCACTTCTCACAGTGTATTTTGTAATACTGAAAGATCTGTGCTGTCTGAAATATCACCCGAGATATTAAGCTGGACGAGGGCCATCTCATGTGTAGGACAAATACAAATTTGAGGAGCTGAATAAAGCAATGACTTTTAAAGAAATATAAAAAACCTGATTTTATTTTGGATAGCTTTAGCTCCTCAATCAGGCTTTTTTTTCAAACAGGAACAGACAGAGAGAAAGAGAGAGTGGAGAAAAGGGAGAAGAGAGAGACAGACAAGAAGGCTTTATGTTGAACTACACAGAAACAGAGAGATGGGCAGGTGGAAATCGGACCATTTTGAAGTGTAGATACAGGAAGGCTGAACAACAAAGAAAATTCCACTGTTGGTGTTCGCAATAGTCATGCTACGTTATGTGATCCTGTTAGCTTGTCTGTGTTATTGTACTTGAAGCATTGTGGGGTGGCAAGCACTGAGGAGGCAGTAGTCTTCTTAGAGCCACAGGGATAGAAGGCTAAACGGCAGATGATACACAGATTTCAACACCACAGGATGGCCCAAGGCAAGCTGGGAGCCACAGACAAGTACTCTTATAAAGTATCACAGACACTTCGAGTGCATACTCAAACAGACAAACTCTGACGGACTCGTATATTAGGCAAGTACGCTCATTTCAGGTGCCACTTCCTTTGAAGTCTTCGTTTCAAGAGCAAATGCATCATAATGGGCAGACAAGCCTGCATCATTCTAAAGGCTCCTCCATATGCGTCCTCATTTTACTAATAGCATCCTTTCCGTGCCTTGGTTTCTGACTGCTACAATGCACCATTAGTTCTAGTCTCTATGAGAAACTCACGATGAAGCTATCATGAATACTTTAAGAGCTGCAGGGTCAACTAGTTTGAGTCCTCTGAAGGCCACACCATTGGACAGCATGTCCTTTGAAGGAGTTGGCCTCTAAAATGGGACTCTTCTAACATCCCATCTACATTTGGAAGCACAGAGCTGTCTCCATATCATGCTGTGAATCTAATCTCAGTTTACAGCCCACCACATGGAATGAGCCTTCCAGCGCACCCTGAAAATGGATTATGATAATTCCATAACTGCCTTCAAAGGAGCAGTCAGGAGGAAACATCAGTAGCCTTCCTGGAACCTCCTGCAGAGGTGCACCACAGGAGGAGAGATCCACTAACACATACTTATGTACAACCTTTTATGATCGTCTTCTCTCCTTGTTTTTCCTGTTCTGCATTTTATTTAATGTCTGTTCTTCCTTCCCTCCATTCCCACTGTCTACTCCTTCCTTGTTTTCAATTTTTCCACTTCTTTCTTCATAAACGTGTACACACCCATACACACCCAGCCACAGCACCTTTTGAAAAGGACGAAAGCCTTGTGACAACATCAAATCCTGTTGTGCCGCCTATTGTAAGTGCGCAATGTTGTTGACAACAATGTGAAAAAAACCCCACCATGTCTTCACATTGATGGAGAGCGACATGCCATCTCAGAGTCTCCGGCTGTAATATTTGTAGTGTTGTGTAGTGTGCTATTTTCCACTCCACAAGGCACAAAAAACCACCATGTACCAAACAATATACTCTCTCAGTGAGGAGTTGAAGGTCCCTACTCAAATTACAATAAAACTGAAAGAGAAAGCATATAAAGAAAATAACCTCAGCGCCATTTTCCTCTGCAGCTGTGAAGGGCTCCGCTTGTGCAAAGAAAGAGGGCTAATAGTAAAGCAATGGCAGAGAAAATGAAGCAATGAGACACAAATGGGGAGGCAAGCTTTTTAGTGTGTCTAAAGGGAAACATAATAAGAAGAAATGAACGAGCAGAGAGGAATCAGCTTTTATTGGAAAAATTTAACAATTTGTGTTTTACAATTATAGTCAGCAATTGTTTGGACATATCTGGAAGGCAGTGCCAGGTGACCAAATATACTGTAGATGTTGATCAAAGTGTATACTGACGACAGCTCAAGATAACATAACCTCAACTTGAAAATGAAATAGCACATATTGCTTTCTCAACACTAACATCGAACCTCAAGATTAACCCAAACCCTGAGCCTTATTAGTGACATAGCGACTTGAATACTGATACCTAAATTGTATATTTCAATGATGTGCAACAAAAAACCCTAATTTATTATTTGCAAATTGGGCAGATGTGAGAGTGGTATTGATCTTCTCATTTAACAAGCATATTTCCCAAAATGTCAAACTCTTGCTTTAAAATCAGTGGATTTGTTCTTGACAATACATTGGTGATTGTTGTGATTTCCTGATTATTCGGGGGCTGCAGCAGCATCAACATCAGCTGCTGCTGTGAAACTGACTGAGGCTGGGAAATGTGAGACTCTACAGCATCTGGATGTGCTTTGCATAAGGAGATGAGGTCACTGCAGGAGGCCTTTTAATTTGTGAGCATGAACAAATTAGCCTGGATTAAGCCACCTGAACTGCTCATTTTGTATTCCCTTCTATTTGCTTGTTGAACACATTTATGGTTATATGAGTCCAGCACCTCTGTAGTCTGACTAAGGTTTATCCTCTGAGGAAGTAATTTGGACATCGGGCACTAAGCACCCTGATTGGACTCTCTCTTTTGAGCTGAACTGCTGTCTTGGGTTGACACGGACCTATGTGAGTAAAGGAGCGCTCACAAAGGACATCAAACTCTTTGCTCCTGTAATTGGATGGGATTAGTCTGGGCTGAGAAAAGCAGCACTAAACATGGCTGAGCCACAGACACAATTTGCATAATTCAAAACCGCAGGGGTTTGTAACAAGTGAGTTTGGAAAAAAGAATAACAAAAGGGAGGGATTTAGTTAGGTTGGGTCCAGGTAATCAACAAGACACAGATGACAACTTGGTGTTACGGTCGGAGAGATTTGGTCATGCTAATTTATACTCCAGTGAAAAAGTGCAGATTCCAGGGTAGAAGCAGCATCTCACAATTAAGGGATTTATATTGTGGAGCAGGAGGTGGTGGCCAATCTATCTTTTTAATACAGCAAGGCAGACACATGAAGAATACTTGCTTGCCAGGTAGAGGAGCAGAGATAATCAGTTATTTAGTGCCATTTCTCCTTGTTTATGTATTTCTAGCCACCATTTCACTTTTTTTCACAAACAAAACACCAGTGCGAAGCAAAACAATACTTTACAGAGCCAGATATTTTTTTATCAAATACAGGTGATGGTCATATAATTAGAATATCATCAAAAAGTTTATTTATTTCAGTAATTCCATTCAAAAAGTGAAACTTGTGTAATATATATATTCATTCCACACAGACTGATATATTTCAGTGTTCATTCCTTTTAATTTTAATGATTATAACTGACAACTAATGAAAACCCCAAAATCAGTATCTCAGAAAATTAGAATATTGTGAAAAGGTTCAATATTGAAGACATCTGGTGCCACACTCTAATCAGCTAATTAACTCAAAACACCTGCAAAGGCCTTTAAATGGTCTCTCAGTCTAGTTCTGTAGGCTACACAATCATGGGGAAGACTGCTGACTTGACAGCTGTCCAAAAGACAACCAGTGACACCTTGCACAAGGAGGGCAAGACACAAAAGGTCATTGCTAAAGAGGCTGGCTGTTCACAGAGCTCTGTGTCCAAGCACATTAATAGAGAGGCGAAGGGAAGGAAAAGATGTGGTAGAAAAAAAGTGTACAAGCAATAGGGATAACCGCACCCTGGAGAGGATTGTGAAACAAAACCCATTCAAAAATGTGGGGGAGATTCACAAAGAGTGGACTGCAGCTGGAGTCAGTGCTTCAAGAACCACCACGCACAGACG
>NC_060150.1:33081414-33131458 GCF_021292245.1 Micropterus dolomieu | reverse complement strand
AGATACTGAATTTGGGAATTTCATTAGTTGTCAGTTTTAATCATCACAATTAAATGAAATAAACATTTGAAATATATCAGTCTGTGTGTAATGAATGAATATAATATCCAAGTTTCACTTTTTGAATGGAATTACTGAAATAACTCATCTACCAGAGCTACTTCCAGAGGTGACTGTAGAATACCATATAGGAAAAGTTCCTTTGGACAGCAGCGCGTACCTGGAATATGATACCTACAGAATTAAGAAACATTTCTCTTTTTTACCACCTTTTCAAAAGCTATAAAACACTGGTTACTGGACAATCAAATATGTAGTCATAATGTGTAGTAATGCTTTGTAATTGTTTTTTGTATATTCCTGTACTTACATGTCGAGGTATTCTAAGTGTCATATTATTTGTGCTTGTCTGATTTTGTCAGTACTTATGTAATTCGTGTTTTAATGTTTTATCCATGTTTTAATGTTCTAATAACATCAACCTGCCAGGGACTTCAGATGAAAATTAGTCTGTATGGCTAAATCTGGCTCATTTACATTTGGGCACTGTCCCTTTTATATTGAGAGGAAAAAAATAAAAAAAAATCAATCAACTTTTCGATGATATTCTAATTATATGACCAGCACCTGTATATTCTCAAATAATTGTTTAAACAAGTTCATATAGGTGTCATTTAGGTGCTCCTGTAGAAGCTAAATGTACACGCAAGCCAGACGTCAGCCGGCCTTCAGATGTAGTCTCTGTGGAGTGTTCAAGTGCAGCTTTAAATAAAAGACATAAGGAGATGCAACGCATTTGATCAGTCAATCTTTGAGGACCCAAGGTCTTTGAGGTTAGCTCTGCATGCCAAGATCCTTAGGCTGAGCTTCTAAACCAACTTCTACAGACAACATACACAGATGCACTACCAACACAAATCTGTTACCTTGAACCTTTCAAGTATGGCATCTTCAAACACACCCCAGCTATCATCAAATGATGAATTCACTTTACACTTAGAAAGGTCAATTTCTTTACTGCGACTACCCAACCTATGACTTAGGAATGCAATATCTGCTCTAAGATAAACTCTGCAACACCTGATAGACATATATTATTATACATATATATATGTTTCCCACATTATAACACTGCATTGAGCTTAACTCATTCAGTGTCTTGATTATCTTCTACCTAAGTTTACTTTTGCAATTTCGGGCCAGGTCAAGGTTAAAGGAAAAGTGTGTAAGGAGCGCCCAATGCAAAGCATCACTCTGGGAAGAAGAGAATGAAAACCCAAATTAAAAATGGATCCCATCATTGTCGGGTCAATAATCTATGTGTGTGTGTTAGAGAGAGAGAGAGAGTGATAGAAAGACAAACGAGTGAAACTACACGTAGAGCACATTCAATGAAGCAATGGAGTCCATCTGCACCAAAGGCACATAGAAATCTTGGAATCCTCAGACATATAAATTGCCTCTCACAGTGCTACATAAATCAAAAAGGACTATGCAAGGGTGGCCTTCCTCCCCCTCTCCTTTTTCTGTCCCTCTCCCACTCACCCTTTTTTTTTTTGTCAGATATGCTTAAAAAAATACATTAGCCCCTCAACTTGCTTGCATCTTCTCTTCCCTTGGTGCTGATGTGAATGTGTGTGCCTGTATGATGCCTTCTGACAAAAGCTGCTCTCGACAAGCAAAACCTGCCCCCTCTCAACACCCGTCTTATCCGCTAACATCGTGATCCATCACGCTGCGGTTCACTGACAAAACTACCCCTCCCCCTCCCCCCAATACCCAACAACACCACCCCTCCCCTTCCCCCCAGCACCCAACAACACCACGATCCACTCCACGTCCAAGCTGCCTGTCCAGCTCCATCCTTCCCTTCCTCCTCCCTCTCACCCTCCTCACGCTCTCATTTCCCCGCTCTGTGTGCCACCCTCCCTCGATCCCACCCACGTGCGCTCCATTTCCTCCTCCCTCCAAATCTGTCTGACTCCCTGTCACCCCTCTACCTCCCCTTTCCCTCGTCAAGTGTTTATCTCGCTGCTGGTGCTCCAGTCATCCAGGCAGTCGAGGGAGGGACAGAGATCTCTCTCCCCCGGGTCGGTGACCCTTGTCAGGGGGACAAACTGCCCACTGCTGCTTGCCTACACAGCTGGAAAATTAAGAACTTGTGAGGGCGAGAAGGTTCAGTGTTTCTGTGTGTGTGTGCGTGTGATAGAGAGTGAGAGAGGCACCCGTATATCAGTTTGTGTATGGGAAAGAAAGAGGTACAGAGAGATCGGTGAGTGTGTGTGAGAATATTAAGAGTTTGTGCATTTTTCCTTTGTGTGTGTATGCGTGTGTGTGAGACTGAGATCAGGTTAAACAGTCTTGTTTAGAGAGGAAACATGCTCCAGATGGTTGTGGGTGTCCAGCTGTTACTCCGTCTAATGGTTTAATGAGAATCACAACATCTATCCAACTCACAGTCTCCTCTTTTTGTCTCTCCCCCCTTCTCTCTTCCACATTAGCCTGTTGGCACATAACCACACGACTATTTAGTGAACAGAATAAACAGCACAAAAAAAAAAACAACAACATTAAGGCACACAGTTTTTGTTCCCATGCTTGAATTTACAGTTGATGCCAAACATCAACAGCTGTTTGTTTCCTATGAAGGTATAAAATACAAAGCTAATGCCCAGGTTATTATTGTTATTGTTGAGGAACATTACTGCTGTTGGTTGATGGTAATCCTAATAAATTGCCCTTTGGGACTGCAGCAAACACTAAAGAGTGCCGAGATACTTTGTTTGCTGGGTTTATTCTGAGGAGGCCTTGGCAAAAAGCCTTTAAGGTGTGGTTTCAATAAATTACAGTATAAAAAAATGACATGAACTTCAGCAAGCATGTTTTCCAAAACCATCGAAAGCCAAAGTGTGAATGAGTTTTAAAAGGCTGACAGATGAACCATTCAACGCACATTTTTTGTGGTTTACCTAAATCACATCATGTTTTTTCCTGAAAGCATTTGAAAATGACATTAATAGCAAACTTTTCTATTTGATTTATGAGATAGCTGCAAAAAAAGCACATCAACACACTCAGATGGCTGAACGCAAATTGACGGGAGGGCTGGATCACCGACTGTTTGACTTGACTGTTTTAATAAAGTTCAAATGAGCAAGCAAATGCAATCTTCATCCATCTGTTGGTTTTTTGAAACTTTTCTCAAGATTGTGACTTGGCTTATACGTACATATGACTCAGAGCTCCCAAATGCCTCTGAGTAGAGCTCACACCCAGAACACATTACACCCACATTGCATGTTTGGATCCTACATAGCTTCAGAGAAGAAAACTTGCTTTCATTCAGATCAAGTCTCTTTAATGACCAGCCTACTTTCAGGTCTGCTAATACATGTAGACTACATGTAGTCTTTTGTCAAGTGAAGAGACTTGTAATGGAGGGGTTTAGGTATTTCTTATTCAGGTCACCCAGAATGGCAATCATATTCAAAATGATCAAAGCCATGTTAAATTTTCATCCAGTCTGGACATGTCTGTGTTGACCAGGTGCAGCATTTCCATTTTCAAAACACAACTACACGGCTGTTGCCTGAAAGGGTATGTGTGAAGTTCCTGCTAAGATTTTTCATTCGGTCCAAGACCTCCGTGTCTTGCCATATGGTACCTTGTCTGTTTATCTACCTACAGGACTGGGCTACTGCTTTTTCTTGATCCAATTCTTTTTCTGTCATCTTCAGCCTGGAACTGCACTGTGTTTGTTACTCTGTGATGAGCTTCTGTTGAGACAGCTCTCTGTCAGCACCAGCCAAAACCCTAAACTTCTTCCAACTGAGTGAAAATGCATCGAGTAATTTCTTACAGCCATGCAAGTATCAGAAATGATACAAAAAAATGAGGGTCCTAAACAAATAAAGGACAAAATGAAAAACACAAAACTGACATAATTATATATTTCTAGCAAAATATGATAAATAATAATCATATACCTGAATGACATCAATATTACACTGAACAAAATTATAAACGCAACACTTGAACTCAAACATCTAAGACTTTTCTATGTACACAAAAGGCTTATTTCTCTCAAATATTGTTCACAAATCCGTCAAAATCTGTGTTAGTGAGCACTTCTCCTTTGCCGAGATAATCCATCCACCTCACAGGTGTGGGAAATCAAGATGCTGATCAGACAGCATGGGTATTGCACAGGGGTGGCCACTTGAAAATGTGCAGTTCCATACGTTGACGTTTTTTACTTTTTTACCGACCAAACAAGATGCTTCAGCTTCACCAAAAGGAATGTCAGTGTCACACTAATTAAATTTAATTTTGTAGCTTTTCTGTCAGAATTTGCCTCCTTTTGTTCATGCAGTCAGTACGTATTAATGTTATTCAGTGGCGTTTCACCGACCATTTATAGGCAACTATGGGCGTATAAAGGGTCGGACATGCTCCCTCACATGCACCATATTTCAAGTTGATTGTGATTTATAAAGGGAGCTTGCTTACAACTGTGCGTACGCACGGTTTTATAAGTCTGAATATTTTTTGGTGTACGCCATTTTTGGCTTTTGGCCGCACGTACACTTTTAGTGAGGTTTCTACGCACAATTTTAGACACGAGACCCCTGGGCAGTAAGCAACTGTTTACAGTTTAATGGTATTATTGAAAATAAACTTTTACTCCTACAAAGCCAACAAAAGCGATGCTCAGGGGGATAAAAATAGCAATATTCTTTATATTTTCTTACTGCCAACGAAGGACTGAGGACTACTTTCTGCAGCGACTTTGGTGCACTAGTAAGTCTTTGCAGGATGATGTATGTGGGATCATCAAAATAATAATAATAAACTACAATGCACAGGTTCATAATGAAGGAACATGTCACCCAGTGCAAAGGTTCGGCTCACTGATGTGTTTTTAATGGTTTATGGACAACAACGGGGCTCTTCAGCACAAAGGAATAAGCTATATCAGGCTTTGGCTTGGTGATGCGTTTTAGAAGGACCAATTTTTGGTTGAAGTATTTAAGAAACTTATATCACCATGCTTATTCCTTCAAAGTTATTTTCCATCCATTTTAAACACATATTACATCTTGCAGAAATAACAACTGGTATAAGAAGTTCTACCTAATTTACTTAGCATAACTGTGTGGCCATGCAGTTTTATGATGAAATAGTCAGAGTAACATTTTTTTTATTCTTCCAGTATAATTTAAGAGATGATTTAACTCTTTGGGTTTTGCTGTATTTTTTTGCCAATACTTGTGATTTATTTCATCTTTTTAATAGATTCCTATTTTCACAATTACTGAATAAACATCTTTGTACAGAAGTCCTATTATAACCACTGTATCTTGTTATGGACTGTAAAATTGTTCCTCTTGGCTCACTCTCTCAAAGAATGATACTCATTAAGGGCCTACATCTATGACTCAGAAATAAGGACTTTGCCAGTTTGGTGACAATGCTGTCATTTGTTGATACCCAGGAGGACGTCATATGCACCAGCACTCATGAAATCAAAGGCTGTGTGTACAAACACGCAGTATGACACAAAGACACACAAACAATTGGAGCTGAGTAATTACAAGAGAATGTCACATGCTACACCAACATTAGATAAGACAAACATCATGAATATTCATGACTTTGTTTATTCTTCCTCTGTGAGAAACAAGACAAAAAAACGCTCCACGGAGTTGTGTCATCGTCACACAATAACACACTGACACAGGCACGAACACACTGACATTTACTGACATTGATATAAACTCACTGATACTAACTAAGTACCATGCATATGACAAACAGAACTCCGCACATGTACGCCCACACGGAATCGCTATCAAACTGTGGCACACATGATAGCAGATAGGTTCACACCGATGGACACATTCAGCTGTTATACTCTATCTTCTCCAACTTTCTCTATCTAACTTTCCCTCGGTTAGTTTTTAAAAGCCGTCAAGGTCAAGTCGGATAATCAACTTTCCTCCCTGTGTTGCTTCATTAGCACCACTGAGTCATATTTCCTCTGTTTTTCTCCTGTTGTTTTTCCAATTGGTCTAATCTCTCTCTGCCCCAATATCCCGCTGTAATCCGAGAGCTGTGTTAAAACTGCCTCCAGTGATCGGTGCATACAAACTCAGATGCCAATAAACCATGTACTCGGTGATGCAGACACTCTGCTGCATGCATAAACACTAATGGTTCATATTATATATATATATATATATATGTATGTGTATGAGTGTGTGTATGGAAATGCATGGAAGCATGTCTTCGTAATCTCTTGCTTGATGGGATCACTTAAACCTCTATGTTTGATGTTCCCTCTGTGGTCATACGCCACAGCTTGTCGTGCATCCGTTGTCCCTGGCGACCTTGGGGAGGACAAATGGAGAGGCAAGGGTTGCTTCAGAAAGCTTCATAATTGAGATCAAATCCTCAGCTCGTCACAAATGAAAAGACAATATTATAATTACTCCTTAAGCGAGCTGTTTCTATTTTTCCATTTGCCTTTTATCTTTCCGCTAGGCGGCGGCCATATGGTGTGCGGTTTGTGTGTATGGGCTTGTTTGGGTGTGCTGGTGTGTGTGTGTGTGTATGTGCGCACGTGAGAGGGAGAAAGAAAAGCTCAAAATCCCATTAACGGGGATATGTATTGGTTTGCTGTGTTATTCAAGGCTTTCTGGGACATTAGCACTGACGTATCTTTCAATGTCAGAGCAAGCGGCAGAAAACAAACTAATCTGCTTCTCCTTCTACCCTCCTTCCTCCCTCTCTTCTACCTCTTTTACTTGTTTCCTTCTCTCTCTGTCACTCTACATCAATCTCTGGCTCACATGCCCCTTCTCTGTATTTCTTCCCTCTTCTCATCGCTATGCTACTACAAGATGCAACATTTTCCTTCGTCCTTCTTTCTGTCCTTCTTCTCTCTTCTTCTCTTCTCTTCACACTGTGAGAACCTGAATTGATGAGGTCGTTTTTTTTGGGGTGGACACAGGTTTTAGTTGTGCTCAATGTTATGCTGTCAATCTCTGAAGTTTGCAAAAACAGGGGACAAAAACTACCTGTACTCAGGTAGAAGCAACAAATCAAATCCCAAAAAACACAGACAAATAAACAAAAAAAAAACAAAAAAAAAAAAAAAACAAAGCACACGAACATGTCTCTGTCTCTAAAAGAAGTACACAAAGGATTAACCCCAGTTGTCAAGTGTAAACTAAAATCCAGGTGCTTGCTTTGTTCTCAGCTGGCAAGTTCAAAAACAACAAAAGAATGCAAAAACACAGACATACAGCACATGCTGAAAACAAAACCACACACGCTGATTGTTGCAACAGCTGAAGAACTGTTTTTCTTTTTTCACATAGAAGCACTATGCTTGTCTGTATCAGAGGTGCAGCATGCTGAGTTTGATAAATTACAGTAAAAGTTTGTTCTTGGTACTAACCTGATCTCAGTAGCAAAATATAATAGGGCTTCTGTATACACATGTTACCTACAGAACAATTGATGATGATCAAAATTGCTCGACCAATAGCAGTAACAATAAAGAAGAAAAGGAAGACAGCTGAAAGAAATTTTGGAGCACTGGTAATTGTTTAAGGAGCACCATGATATCCAAACTCGTCAATGCTTAATGTATAATTGTATCTGTCTGACGTGTTTATCCATTGGAGGTTCAAGCTGTGTGTTTTGATCAGCATGTTGGTGAGCTTAAGGGAATTCACCAGGTTACTGTGAAGTGATTCATCATCTCACCCAATACAGTAAGTGAAGAGAACTCAGACAAATTTCCACGGTAGGCTAATCAGTCCCATACATTGTCTTAAGATGTTAGTGAATTAGCAATAGCTGCAACCTGTGTCTTCGACAACCGGTTCATGAGTTATGAAAAGGGACGTGGAAAATTGGTGTGTGTAGAGTTGCTCGTCGCAGCTAAAAATTTAAAACTGATCTGATTTAAAAGCTTCAGCTTGTTCTAATAGCCAAGCAAATACTGCATGTGCCAAATAATAATTATCTTTTCATATTTCCATTGTATTTTTAAATCATTAATGAATGCATTAACTATACTTTTGCTTTACTATTTACAGTTCCCTTGTGCCTTCATTAGTTAATGTGCAAACATACAGTAACATGTTGATATGCACTCTTATTCTTATAATTGTTGTCATTCTGACTAAAGTGTATGGCTAATGCATAGACGCTCAAGAAACTGAGACTCAAGCAAAATAATGTTTATGGGGGCAAGCATTGCAAGCCCGCTGAAGCTTTTTCAAGTAAACTTATATCGTACATAAATAATTTCAAAAAACCCACCAAAAGTAAACACATAAGGTAGACCCCTGGATATTATTGCTAACTACATAGCGATCCACTTGTGGGGCAAAGCAGCGCTCAGTGTGTGGATGTCGACAATTACATTCAGATTCAGGGTCTTTCAAAATATCCAACAGGGTTAATTCAGTGAATCCTTGATATGATATTGTATAAAAAACACCTAGAAACAACATACTAAACTTATTAACACTTACAGTATTAGCAAAAAAAATGTCTCTTCCTAAATCCTTGTAATGTATCACTTATTTTGAAATTGAAGGCATTGGGTGATGGGGGATTAAATTTCACTGCAAAGGACATGAATATGTACCTGAAAGCAGCCAAACCTGGCTACATCATTATCACTTTGAGTTAATGAGATTTTGTCGCTAACAGCTTTGTCTTATCTTAAAGGTCAGGTCTGTCGGTACAGCAACTCAACATAATGTATGATTTAAAATAAAAAAGATCTGGGGAGACACATTTGACTTTGTGTACATTTTTATTAACTTAATATGTAACTGCTCCAACAACCTGATATTCAGAAACTTCACCGTACTCCTTTGAGAAACACACTGAATCCTTAGAGCCATTAAAATGAGAATTTCCCAGAGGATATCAATAAGCTATCAGGTCCATTTTATCATCACTCAGTATGCTTACATCAGATATCTCGCCCACTCGAACGCTAGCCATGCAGAGCTTTTTCTCTAAGGAGCATTCCGTTTAATGTTGCAATCTCCACCCAGTAATGTCATGAGCATCCACAAGGGACAAACTCACACTGATAATGGGAACCCAATCACACACATCCACATTCCTTCTCACATGTTTCAGCATTGAGTGGAATGTTACATTAAAATGCTCAATGCATTTTGTCCATCAGCCACACGCACACACCCACAGCACAGGGCATCATCAACACACATTTATCTTGCATTTGCAATTCTTCATTAAAGACATGAAGCCAGGGCAATAACACATGTTAGTTAGATTTGCTGGAAGCTCTCAGTGCTTTAATGTGTATAGGTGTCACATTTGTGTGTGGTGCCTTTGTATATGTATATGCCTAGGGCCCACCCTTCGGCCTTTCAGAGCGTAGATGCGATTTAAAAAAAAAAAAGAAGAAGAGATGTATGGAAGATGGAGCAGAAAACAGAAAACAGAGGGCGAAAAGAGAAGCTGCACAGAGAAAAAAAATATTTAAATATATAAATAAAAATAAAGGTACGGGGTGCTTTGTGTGGATTTTGTGTAACTTGCATTCAGTGCATGTTGCATTGTGTGATTACACAGATTTTTTTGTGCTCATGTTTTTGTGTATGTTTTTGAATTGTAGAAGGGTTTCTGTGAGTTGAGAGACATACAGGGCAGGAGTGCACGCATCTACTTTGTTGCTTTTTCTACAAAGATCCTTATTTTCTGGAAATTTCTTCTCTTTTTATTTCTGCAGCTTTCTGCAGCTTACACTCTCGCAACTAAAATATGAAGTGAAAAACACACTGTCATCCCCACTATTACTCGCCTGACCTGTCTTTACTTCAGTCCCAGAGGACCATTAACATGTCTTTTGTTGAACTGTTAATTGTAACTTTTAAAAGAACTATGTGCTCAGTGCTGTGTATGGATATTGTACTCCCATGTAGGCTCTTTATATTGACTGGAGTCTAATTTTGGCAAAGAGCAAAGGCAGGAAACAACAGTCTACATAGGCTGCTTGAACTCTGAAACAAAAGTCTGTCATCAGAAGTGGGTATGTACAGCATATTAATACTTTAATAAAGTTTTATTAAGACAGTATAGCTTCAACTTTTATTTCAATTTAGCATTTTAAAAACGGAAAGTACATACACAACACTTTGCTCTGTGTGTGTGTGTACATGTAATCTTGTATATTTGTCACAATGTTCAGAGCTATACAGATGTGAATGTAGAGGCAATGTGAACAAAAATATCCGTATGCATAAATATGTAAATACGTTCACAAACTTACATCCCATGTACACATAAATACATCCATACAAATACAGGACATGCATGTAAATATATGCAATTGCATATGCACAAAGTCACATACATGCACACATCCACATGCATGCAACCTTCAGCTCAAGGTTCTCCTGACAATGTCCCAGTACTCACTTAGATCCTTATCAGAATCTTTCAGTAAACTGGCTGCTCCCTCCATGTTCCTCCAGCCATGGATCCCTTAAGAAGCAAAACTGTCTTTCTCTCCTTCCAGTTGAGAAGTATCAATACATTAACCGAAAGGCAACCTAATGACAAAGGTGTGTAATCATGGGACTGGTTATATTATCAGGGTTGCATAGAGTAGGAGATGAGAAGAGGGGAACATCAATTTCTAAACTTCGTCTCATCATGGCATGCACTTCTAAACACAAGGATTCCACAGCAGAACAATTCCACAACAAATTAATTATTGAACCACAACTACTACAATTATGTCAACACAAATCAGAGGCAGGAGGAACAGGAGTCACATATGCTCTACATAGAAAATTACATTGCGCAATCTTGTATCTAACACATTTGGACATATACATATGCCCAATCTCCAAATAGAGACCCACTGTGAGGTGGTAAGGGATGTGTAAGGCCATGTTCCCAAGCCACCTGGGTGAAGGACAAGCCTTGTGGACATCTAAAAAACACATATCTGTAAATATAAGCTAAAGCAACAGTGCCTCACAGCAAGGTTGCATTCAAAAAGATCAGATCCTGTTCAAGAGGCATGCTCTGCACCCTCTATATATTCCCTCTATATATTTTCTCCTCATGGTAGAAGCAAGTTGTGCATTGTCTATAATACTGTATTTTGGTGCAGCAAATGTATATTGCTGAGCCTTAAGAGTTGGATTGGGCATGAGAATAAAATAAAATAAAATCTAATAAAAATAATGTTATCCAAGGCAACAGGTGGTCTTGGATGGTACCATAATGATGCCATGATGGACTGACTTCTCCAACTAGTCCCAAGTGCCCACTTGATAGTGTTTCTTGTATGCCCATGAAATGATGTGGATACCTTGGTGTTATAAGAGTAGCAGGTAAACACATCCGGCACTCCTAGGCCCCCTTCAGTTCTTGGGATAATATATTTTTTGTATACAATTCTGGGTTTGTTTATGTTCCAAAGGAAATGAGTGAAAAGGAAACTTATCTCTTTGAACCAACTGTCTTTAGAGAAATAGAAGAAAGTATGTATGTAAGCATAGGTCATATCTTCATTTTCTAAATGTAAGCTCTGCCTCATTGAGATAGTGGTAAAGCTGTCAATCTGTTCATATCATCCTTCACTGCATGGAGGATAACAGGGCCATGCAGACTAAATATTTTGGTCCTATACGTTCAACACTGAGGATAAAGTGAGAAATTTTGGAGTTATCCTTATATCAGTAACTGGAAATGTTTTGCATACAAGCCTTGTATTGCTCAAACTACAGTATAATAGCTGTAACATCAATGACAATGACAAATGTGAGCTGAAGTTTAGTCTCTGAAGGGTAAGATGATTATTATTATTAATTAAATCAGTCTACATTATTAATTATGTTCCTAGCCTTTTCATGTTTTATGGATTTAAAAGTAAAAGTGAATTATGTACTTACTTTATAAAGGATACTTAAATTATTCACATTGGATGCTTCGAGCATTTTTAAAACATGTGATGCAGATTTTCTGTATTCGTGAATCTATATACTACCTGTGCTCCAATTTGTGTTTGATTTGTAGCTCTAATTATGTACACCTGACACTATTTACCTAAAAGAGGGTGGACGGCAAAAATCTTTCATCCTAGACACTGAACAAGGCATTTGCCTAAACATTTGTGCTTAGTATTCTTCTGCATCACATACAAATAAATATACAGCAAATGAGAACTTCAAAAGATGGCTTTTACCTCTGTGTGTGAACCAGTTTTACCTCCAGCAAAAACATGACAGAGAGCAGCCCTTACCATTTGATCTTTGGCTGTGGCAGAGCACCAATTTCAGTTCCAAGCAGCTGCGGGTACATCAGACAGATTCCTCTCAAGTGAAAAATATTAAAAAATATAATGTGTAAACTAGTTATACCGAAAGCAAAACACCTTTCGTAGAACATATCCCATTATTTCCAGGTTAGTAAGATTCCTGTATGACTAGATAACTAATCCATTCAGCTCCATGTGCCAGGTGTGGAAACACTTGTTCAAAATCAGTTTTGAAATAATGAGATTTTATTTTAGTCTGCACTAGGAGGAATAAGCTAAACGGTATTCTCACTATTTACAATTTGTCTCACAGACAGATTTTTAGGAAAGTTCCTTGACCCTGCTGGCACTAAAATACTTTTGTTCATTCATTCAGGTGTTTTAAACAAATGTATGCACATTTTAACAATTAAAATGTGTTCTTCCGCTTGGGTAAATTCCAGGATGGCTACTTTTTTGTCTTTGCTTAAGTTAAAACAGAATTTGTGCAATCTGCCCAACACTTGGCAGACCGAGAACAGAGCGTATTTGACATGCTGGGGGAATGCTCCAGCCAGTGTCCAGGAGGCATGGACAACTCACTCTATGGGAGTGCCAATAATCGCGCGCACACACACACACACACACACACACACACACACACACACACACGTACTGAGAGGGAGACAAAACGGCTTTGAAAACGCACACACAAAAAACTTCACTAGCTGCTGGTGTTATCCTTCCACACAAACAGACATCAGACAGATACACAGTTACACACTATAGCTGTAACTTAACCAACCTTGGGACTCTCAGGAGTTTGTGTGACTAAGACACTGTGGGAGAGAAACGACAAGCACAATGAGAAAGAGAGAAAAAGAAATATGTCACGAAGAAAAAGCGTAACCGCGGAAATAAAAGAGAAACAACAGCAAGACGCTGCCCTCGCAAACACCTTATTACTCCAACTTAATGTACTGTAAAGTGTTATACTCTTTTCCTTCGACATGGGCACCTGTGTGGCTATGAGTTGTAAGTGTTGCACTCAGGTAGACAGACATAGTGTGGGAATAAGACACATGCCTCTGTCAACACAACATATGACAGCATTATCCCGGGCAATGACGCATTACAGAGGGAACAGCTACCAGAGAGCTCACATTATGGGATGTAAATGATATGGCCTTCTCTGTGATGGATAACACTTTGTTCCTGTATTTCTTGTACAGTTTCTCGCACCAAACACCACTTTGACACACACACACCAAAAAAACTCACCTACCCCTCCACCAACACACACACACGCACATGCTGTTTCCCATTAGCAAACCTTCTACCAACACCACCACCACGGACATCTTCAAGTGTCTCCTGTGGTAACCTATCTGAAAGGCTGCAGAAAGGTTCCAGGCTAATTCCAGCCGTTAATTTGCTGTTCTATATAAAGCCTAACTTTACACGTCAGCCTCGAGTGACTCTTATCAACTGAGTGAGCACCCTCAGCTCCTCAGCTCCCCTAGGTGGGGGCCAAAAAACTGCCTGCAACCTTGAAGGGAGGCGGATTCTCATCAGGGCATTTAAAGCAGGGAAAGATAGAGATGATAATTTAACGTTAATTAGCATCTTGTCTACAGGGGGTAAGAAAAGGAAGTGGAAAAAGAAAGGTACTAGGGTGATGGGGAGAATGAGAGAGACGCCCAAGGACCCTGATGATAGTTCTCCTTTCTCTTGTCTTTCGATATATTAGCTCTGGTTCTCTGTTGGCCCCTGACTTGTTTCTTGCCTCGAGTGCTTTCACAAATTAATGACACTGTAACCAGAACATTAGTCGGGTAATGAAAGATGTGGCACAATCGGGCAGTGTGTGGGTACAATAGGCTAATAAAAAGGGATAATACATGAAATAAAAAGGGATGTTAAAATTAATAATGACATAATCCCAAACAGTTAAAAGCCAAAGACAAGGTCCCGGTCAGCATATTCTTTTAAAGTTATTTTTCTCCCATAATGAGTAAAACAACTAGACAAGCCATACAACAGAGGAGTCAGCAGCACTTGTGTAGATTAGATAAGACTTGCATATTTTCCAATAAAACTTAATTAGGGACAGACTTCCATACTCTAGCTGGATGTCAGCTGGCCTTGTTCACATTTCACAGATTTGCACCATTACTGGTACCTGTTATTTTTGCAGAGTGTGAGAGCGAAAACGAGAGAGAAGACGAGAGAAAATTGTCTGCCACTGCTGCATTTGTAAAGGTTAACGATGAACATCAAAAACCATAAATGATAGAAAAATATAAACAACTGGTTAACCAGTGCTGCAGAATAAAGTCATTAGGGTGTAATGCAAGACCTGTGAGTGTGTGTGTGTAGAATATTACAGTGGTTGGCTTGCTGTGACTTGCGAGGCAATAATTGAGACCAGAAGTACCCATGGAATGAACCGTAACAACACCGCGCATACACAGCCTCATTATCCTGAACCACACTCATCTCTGGCCACGCTTGTTTCTTTCCTCTCCTTCTGTGCACCTCACTCTCTCACGTCCTTTGGCTCTCATTCCCTTTCTACACCAAAGATTATTTTATTGGCCTGGTGTGGTTACACGTTTTGACTTATGCAGGTCTCAATTAGAAGCCTGGTTCCTTGATGTATCAATCTCTCTCTCTGTGCATGAGGGTGGCTTAGATGGTTGGTCTCTCAAAGCTAGATCAAATGAATGATCCATAATTGATATATTATCCAATAGCCAAATTTGTATACAAGTAATATTCATACTGGTTGAAAAGAGCAATTTGATCTTTGCTGAGTTTTGTGGGAAAGGAATTAAAGGCCTGTCTCAAATATAGGCAGGGTGATTTAAATGATTTAAGCAAATAAAAGCCTAAAGTACTAAATTAAGTTTTACGGTAACTTGTCTACATGTAGCGCTTTTAGTGTTGTTCTTTACCTCTTTCATCCATTCCCTCATTACCTCATTCATCATTCATATAGTAGTGTCCTACTATACATAATATTCTTGTCAGACTTGTGTGTTGCTGGCCAAAGCACAGTCCTTTTTCTCGACCTGTGACTGAAGTGTGTTGACAGCCTGCTCTAACAGGAGCTGTTTAAATTTCTCCCTCTGTTCTTTCTCTCTCAGCTTCCTCCATTTTCTCCTCCTCACTCTGTAAACGTGTTTATCCTTTCCATCGACTGTATATAACTGTCTTATCATCTACTTTAACTCCCTTTTTAGTGGTCTGTAACATTTGAACAGCCAATAAATATGCTAACAAAAATCCATAATGTGATAAAATCCTGAAATAATAACATTATAATGATAGCATTTTTAACGGTAACATTATAACGTTTGACATGACTGGACAAAAATTACTTTGTGAGATCGCCGCAGATTAATTGGATGTTGTTTTGCTGACAGCAAGTGAAAGCTTTCTTAAGCAGAGAGAAAAGGGGCTGGATATGCAGCACTATCAGCACTCTCATTTTAGGGTGGTCAGGTTATCGTCTCAAAATATTAAGATTTGCTGTAACTGAATTTTGCTACCAGCTACCTTGAGAACAAACACATCATGATGACAGTTTTTACAGTTATATATACAGTATATATGCCCAAAACGTGTGTAAACAGGCCCTTGTTCACCAACTGTACAATAGTAAATAGGAATAACTTTGTAAGGCTAATAGTCATGAAGGCTACATGTTTGCTTAGCCAGTGATTTAGCCAAATCTTCTTTATATAAGCAGAAAATGTGTGTGTCTATATTGTCTTGAAACTGTCTTGGAAAATTCACCGGATTAATGAGATAATTTATTTGATGGAAACATTTCTCTCTTCATTAGCCTGGATGCTGTAAATGATCCTATCAACCGCTTCAGGCAAGACACAACATGTGCTATCACAAGTTAACAAAAGCTCTGTGAGTCAAAGTTAGTGCACACACATATGTGAATACATTTGGTGGTGCGTGTATGTGTGTGTGTGTGAGTGAGACTGTGAGAGAAAGTGGAAAGAGCTACATATGTTTGTGTTTTAGGTTCTTGTTGGCTCTACTGAGAGCAAGACAATTGTAGTTTAACTACTAACAACAGAAACTTCTGTATTATAGTATATGGCCCTTATTTCAGCAGAACTTCAGTTTATCATCAGAATTGTTCCAGTTTCTTCCAATATCCGTAGAAATTAGGTCTATACAGGACGATTCCACACCTCAAGATTTACGTCCAATGCCAATGTTGAGTGCCAACGTTCTTGCTTCGTTCAAGGCAGCTGTCTCTCTGATGATGTACAGCACTAACAAGCTTTAGCATACACTTCATCCAAACTGTGGCTATATAGTATGTGCGTCGGAGAGTGATAGATGTGTGTTTTTATCAGTGTCTGCATCTGCACAAGGGCTTGTTTGTGCAAGTCTTGTGCCATTGGTTGTTTGCAGGTTGTTTACGCTGAAAGGACTGATGCTAAATCATTAGTGAAGGGTGCTAATTCTCCTCTAAAAGCTGTGATTCCAACACTAATGGAAACAGTGCTCAACAGAGTGAGTGAGAATACAGGGGCAGAAAAAAAGGAACTTTAAAAAAGACGGAAAATAGTCGGATTGGAAGTGAAGAATGGGAGAGAGGCAAAAATGGAGCCTTGGATTGAGAAATGGGATGAGAGTGAGAACAAAAGGAGAGTATGGAAGGAAAATGTGGAGTAAGAGGAGATGGATAGATTCTGATAATGCGGATGCAGAAGATGAAGGGGAGCTTTGGAGAGAGGAACTTACTTAATATTGCATGAGTGTGTGCGTTTCTTTGAATGGTGTCTTTGTGTGTTACTGCATGCGTCAGCACTAAGCTCTCCAATTACTTTATCTACTCATTTTGTGAATGAGCGAACGCTGGACAGACATAAGCTCTGTGTGTGTGTGTGTGTGTGTGTTTGCAGGCGCAGGATGTGTTTAAGTGAAAGACAGGTGATAAATGGACAGAATACATGAAAGAGATGAGGAAGGGGGTCAAACAATTAGGACAATTACTGCCCAAGTTCCAAATTAGGGGTGTCACTGGTGGCAGAATATAATTCCCATTTAACGGTTCATTTAGCTCTAAAATGCCAGCCCTAGTGAAATAGATGAGATCTGGATGGGGAAAACATGGAAGTGGAGGAGCAGCCAGTGTGTGCCTATGTGTGGATAGCCATGCAAATGTGTGTGTGCCTGTTGTTCCCAGTGAAAATGCTGTTGACGGTGTAATTTGATGAAAGCTGACAGCTAATTTATGAAGCATATTTTTGGGTAAATGATTTTTCCCAGTCCTACTTTCTCAGTCATTCTAGACTGGTAATTGGATTTCCCTAACTTGCAAGGTAGTGAATTAGGAGTAAACTAGTTAATGAAGGACTGACTGAATGTCTGTATGTGTGTGTGGCTGTGGGAGGTGTGTAAAAAAAAAAAGAGCATATTAAGAAAGTGTGTGTATTTGGGCGTATGCACACACTTTGTAGGTGTCGGTGCCATATCTTAGCACAGTGGAGGTTTAAAGTTTTGATCTGCTGCACTAATACCCAACTATTAAGCCTAACCACATATTGCTTAATTTCTACTCAATCAAGGACCATGTCGACACACGTACACACACGTACACACACATTTAGGCATACATCTAACAAACCTGCAATCCTCTCTCCCTCATGCTCTTCATGCTTCCTCCCGCTCACTCTAATTGCCAGGAGAGTCTTGTCTTTATGAATCTATCCCTAAAGTGGGTCTGTGTGTGCATGCGTGTGTGTAACTTTGTGTGCATGTGTGTTGGCCAGAGGAAACAGAAGAAAATGACAGAAAACGGTCCTGACAATGATAGCAAGCTTGTTATTCTCATAGTGAAAAACACGAGGCACCCCTAATAATACTATGCACAGGTGTGCACATATGCACACAAACACGCGTGCGCACGCACACACACATACATACACAACACACAGGTGTCTTCCTCAAATAGGACATTAGACTAAATACCAAGCTTTGACAGAGACGGAACAAAACAAGATTAAAACACAGCTGTGAGGCATCCACTCTACTTTTTGCTACTGAATAAAAATGATTCCAAACGCTGTTGAAACTCCACTAAACCCAACCATAACACAAATCAAACATATCTAATCCAGGGCAAACCATGTACATCTCAAAAATTTTGCAAGTCAGCCTAACTAATCCAAACCAAACTGACACAAAACCCTACCAGGCCTTGCTCAAGTACATTACAGCCAAAAAACACAGAGCCCAAACACATCTAATGCAAATGAATTTAATCCAAAATAATCTACTCAGAATGAGCCCAGCCAGTCCACAACTCATTTCCAATGGTCTGTTTCAGCACTCTCATCTGTAGAATTAGTGCTAGGCAAAGACAGGGCGAATGCACCAGTTGAAACATAAAGCTGGGTAAAAATGAAAGGAAAAGAACAACACGCAGCGTCTTAGAAAGATGTTGGGCCACAACAAGAACAGCTTTAAAGCTCCTTGGCATCGATTCTGCAAGTCTCTGGAACACCATTTTCCCAAAATATATCCCCATGTTTGGTGTTTTTCAAATATCCATGACCACACATTCTGTGAAATAGAATACTTATCCATGTAAAAAAAAAACATTAAATCTACACTTTCCTAGTTAATGTATTTCTCTAGCAAACAAGCTGCAACTCAGGTTGGCGTAGGAAGGACGGTACCTTTTGCAAGAGAGTAATCTCCTCTAACATAAAATTTGTAGATTAAAACAATACATATTTGTGAAAAATTTCCATGATTTTTCCAAATCTTTTTGAGTTCTTTTTCAGGTTGTTTTTATGACAGTAAGTCATAAAAGCCTGTCTAATTTGTCTCCCTTCTGTAGTATCCTCAGGCAGGAGGAGATGGGGAGAGTGTGTTGTTGCTAATACGAATTTCCCATCAAATTCTGCCTATGTGACAAAGAAAAACATCCTGCCTGTCTCAGTGCAGTGTACTTCAGTCAGTGGTGAATAAAGATGTCATCCTCAGCCTTTACCTGGAGTGTTGAGCAGTCTGGACATGCGACAGCTGTAGGCGATTTGCTGCTCACAGTATTCTGCACTGGTGGTGATGGCTGTCACCTGGAAACACAAGAACGGATATGTATTTTCATTTTATCTTATTCAGTCAGACAGGTCAATTTCATGTAAAAACTAATTACTGAGCTGCAAAGTGCACTGTAATGTTGTTTTAATTTAGCTACCTGCGATTTAGAGAAGCTGAAAATGGAACAAGTGATCCACACAAATGAGGAGGGAATATAATTACAGGATGGCTATGCTACTCACACCCTGTCATCTCATGGAACATAGCAGTCTTGTATTGCTGTCACTGCTCATAGGAGTTTTGAAAACTGTCAAGTTCACACACAGTTTGCGTTTTACTGAGAGTGACAACTGTAATCTATGACCACTCACCAGAAAGATTAAGCTATTGACTCCTGAGAGAGCAGATTCAGGTAGTCTGAGTTGTATGTAGCAAAACCACAGCAGACAAGTGGTGGAGGGATGAGGTGAAATACTCATGTTAGATTATCATGTTAGAGGGCTGTAGCTGAAACTGGGCAATCGAGGTGCACTTGAGGAACTTCTCGTTTCTCAGTTTCTACATCCTCGATTCCTTTCCTTGCATCCACATGTCTTAGTTCCTACCACCCGAGATGTGAGCGGAGGAGGCGAGGAAGAGCCACAAGGAGAGAGGACTTTAGGGTGCGAAAAATGAAATGACATGAAATGAAACGTCCTTGCTTCAGAGCTGTCAATTAAATATGACGTGTGGCATAGCTGCATCATCTGTCCATTGTTTTATTATAGCCCTACCCCTATATTTTATAATCGCTGCCTGAAGAGCATAACAGTGTTCATGACAACTTATATATTTACTTTTTTATTTAATTCACAATGTGGCATAATGTGACAAGAATGTACGGATGTCATACTTTCTTTTTATTTAACACACACACACACACACACACACACACACACAGTAAATTAGCGATGAATGCAAGATGATGTTCTTGTTGATATTGCCTAATAAGAAGACATTAGCAGCTGTTTGCACTAGTCATGTCACGATTAAAGCAGCTGAATTAGTGTGATATGGGGATCAGCTCTGACATTATCTGAATGCGCATGTATGCATAAATCACCCACACGCCACCCACCCGAGGTAATTATTTTCTCAGATTTAGAGACCCGCACCCGCGTCGACATTTCACTCCACCTCTACCGGTCCCCGTAGGCGGCATTGCCTTTTCAATCATGTCGAGCGGTGCACGCTTTCCAGGTGATTTCTTTATTGCGTGTTATACTGATGTATGAGTGTTTTCTTTAGATTTAGATACTTCATTGTCCCAGAGGGAGATGACTTTATTTTAATCATTAGAGAGGCTGCTGTCAGTAATTTTAAAGGTTTTCATGTGCGCAGTTATGTCACAGCAAATATCGTGGGACATTTAAACAGCAAAACTAAAAACTGTAGTTATAGACAGAGCAGACTGAGGAAACTCTCCAGAGGAAACAGAATTAAACTTTTAGCTTCTGAAATGCATTTTTAGATGCTCTGATGGAGCGCAGGAATTATATGGACGGCGGCTGCTTTACTCTAAACAATTTCACTGTATGAACATGGACTGTGTGCGACCCTTTAGATATGTAAAAGAACACAGAGCATTAATTAACCCTATTTCACCCAAACTGGTCTTATTGGAGACAGTGGAGAAGACTGTACCTTACTCAATGTAAGACCTGCCTTTAAGTGCGGGATATCAGCATTTAAAACAACATTGATGTCAACTGTATTGATTGAGTTTACCTGTCAATATGAAAGCACATTTTATAATTCAAGGACACAATTTGCAACAAATAAAAATATCCCATGATCAATCCTTGTGCTCCTCATGCCTCACAAGAGGATGTAGATACGGAGTCTCTTAGCATGAAACCAAAAGCCTGATGGGTACAATTCAAATACATGAAAACCTCTGTTTACCTCATTATATATAAATATAATGGGGGTTTTTTAATCGTGTTTTTTGCTATTGTATTTTCCTATAACAACATAACTTTTACTTTATGGACAGGCACAAATACACTTTTAATATACATTTTGTTTTTGTTGGATTGAATATAATCTAAAATGCAAATGTTACACTAAGTGTATGTGTTACCTGGTCCATAGAGGCACTGTAGTTGACCTGTAAGACTGTGCGCTTCTCTCTACTGGAACCAGTCACTGCAGTTTTGGGTGGCAGGTTGTTCATGACTGTTGTCCACACTTTGTCCTCTACACACACAGACATGTTAAACAGAATGATTATTCAACTTCAATTCATTCATCAGCAAGAATAAAATCAGCACGGTGTAGTAAACTATTTAAGTGCGTTTACACAGATTACACACATTTACACAGAGTAGATTCACCCCCATGCTAATAGACTGTATATCAACACACACATGCACACCCAAAACACACAGAAAACAGCAGTTTAGGCGGTTCATGGCAGTGAAGTTCTTTCTGTGTAATCTAAGTTACAGCTATGAGACTGCAGGGTTTAATAGGCACAAGAGCCAGTCACTCAGGCATCTCCCTGTTCATTCACACTGTCACTCAGGGAATGTGTGTGTGTGTATTTCAGATCTCTGAAATGTGTGTATGGGTGAGTGAAAGAGAAACTCTTAACATTTCTGAGGTGTGTGAGAGTGTGCTATTCAGCGTGACTAAGGGGCTAGCCAGCGGAGTGCAGTGACATTTCATTAAAAGCGTCGCCTTTGCTCTGCTGTTCCAGGCCATCTACTTATTCCACTGTGTGTGTGTGTGTGTCAGACCAATGGAGCACTCTTAGGCTTGCATAACAAGCCCGTTTCATATGTGTTTGTTGTATGTGTGTGTGTGTGTGTGTGTCTGTAGGTGTGTGGGCGTGTATCTGTGTGTCTGTGTGGGTGCTTCTTCAGAGTTAAATGTCAGTAGCTGTGACCGTGTTGCCATGGAAACCCAAAGTATGGCAGGTTAAAAGTGCTGCTGTTTGAGGTTAAGAATGAGGAGGGCTGGTGAGTTTTCTTCACACACAGGTCACTGGGGCCAGATAGAGTAGGGAATTGTGTGTGCGTGCGCGCACACACACACACATCTGCACGCACACTCATAGATGCACCACAGAGGAAAACTCACACAGAACAGGCACAGAAGGGTGATTTCAGGCACACACACCTGTCATGTTACAGTTGACTTTGAATGGGCCAAGGGATCCGCTGCCGTCAGGGTCGATCCAGTAGGTGTCAGAGGACCTGCCCAAATGCTTATAAGCCTCACAGGATGGCTCATAGATAGCTGTGGGTGGGGCAGGGGCAAAGAGAAATAAGGGGGGAAATGAGCAGTTGGAGGAGGAGGAAACACGACGAAAAGTCCAGAGCCACTGAGGTTGCAATGCTCATTATACACCTGCAATATGTTGGATGAGGCTAAGTGACAATATTAAGTATAAATAAGTTTATTAAATTGTTTTACAGGTTTATTTTATACACATTGTTTATACTGAGCAAACTCAAAATTAACATGAACAAAAGTGGTTGTTTATAATAAGAGTTTATAAGATTTTGGTCTTGTTAAATGCCTATAAGTGGAACACATCTCATTGCTTTGAACATCAGTTTGCCATGTTGAGATACTTTTATTGGAAAATATCCATAGTTTGTGACAATGATTTCAAACATCACTGTTGTTGGATGGAAAATGGAGAAGCAACTTTGCTCTTCTAAGATCTTTACCATTAGTGGGGTAAAAACCCCAAAAGGCTGATAAACATGCAGGTGCCCACCTGCATGTTTATCATGGCAGGACTTCTCATTTTCCATCCTGACGGTGACGCTGGATATCTTGGGTACGGCTAGGAATCACAGGGTAAGTCATGACTACTATTACCATATGCTGCCCACAGTAACAACATGACAATAAAGATGATACAGCTCTCCAAAGATAGCCTGCATCAATTTCTCTTCATGCGTTTCCCTGCCTGCATTCTATATCCACATTTTAATATATTCTTGTTATGTAATGGACCAAAGATTAATTAAATTGTAGAATTTCAGAATGGATCTAAAATAGTACATCAATGTCCGAAGTTGCTTTCTTTTTTCAAATCTTCCAGAAGGCAATTTCATGCGGTTGCCAGTCTCCATTCAGCGCCTGTCAAGATGTTATGTCTTGTCCCACACACTCTAGCAATCTATCTGACAACATATTGATGTTATGTTTGTGCTGATCTACACACAGACAGACAGAGAGGGGAGGGGAGGAAGAATTACACTTCTAAGAAAAATGTCAGAGTGCGACTTGGGAGTGAAACTTTCTTGATTGAGGCTTAACACTTAAAAAAACTGTTTTAATCTCCCTTAGTTTGCTTAGTCTCTTTTTTACGGTTTCTATTTTTTTCACAAATCTCTTCTTCCCATCCTTTATTTCATCCTCATTTTCTCTTTCATTACATCCTACTTGATTATTGGTCTTCCTCTCTTTGATATCCCTCTGCTCATCCAGGAGTTTAGTTATGCAGTGGCTTGCCGAGAGGACGTACCCTTCAACAAAATCGACCCTGCTAAACTATCTCACAAGGATCTGCACAGAACTACACAATACTTCTGGTTCAAAGCCATTGGTCAAAGACTGCAACACAATGGAAGTTGAACAACCACAACAATTTCTCCTGGGATTGGTTGGACACAGCAGAAAGATTCAAAGGCCAACAGAGAAAGCCAGAGATATTGCATTAAAGAGAATGTGATTCAAATCTAAGTGGAAAAGTTCAATTTACCTTCAGAGTACAATGCCATACAATATCCAGATAAAAGCAGTAAACATCTTGTAACATCCACGCTTTACTGTAACCTTCACCAGAACTGAATTGCAGTCAAAAAATTTACATTTTAAGCAGTATAAAGGATGACATCGGTAATCTATTGATTATAACTGGGAAACCAATCAAAGCCAATTATTTTTAAGATGCTACAATATAGAGTAAAATATGATGGTGTATTAGGGCCACTGTAGATCCCCCATCCCGCCCCCCAAAATTGCCGGGGTAGGACGTAGTATTTTAAGAAAAAACTAAAAATTTACGAGATTAATGTAGTCACTTTCTAAGAAAAAAAATAACTCTAATATTCTCTGAGATTAAAGTGGTAAATATACAAGAAAAAACTCACAAATTTTCAAGAAATAAACTTTAAAATTTTATAAAAATGTGTAATAATCATTCAAAATCAGCAGGGGGACATGGAGAAATACCATGTTGTTTCTTGCAGATTGCTGGTACAGTTGGAATTTAGAATATGGAAGTTGTATTTTCAACCATAAAAAGTGTGTAAGCTAAGAAATCTAACTAAGTGACGTGTTATGTCTTTCCATCTCCAATCTATCAAGTTTCTGCACTGTGGACAGTCCAGAAAGTTAGCCTTTTTAGTTTACCACCCACATTACCCCCCTCCCCCGGCTCACAAATTTTTTTTTGTATCTACAATGGCCCTAATATGTCGTCATAGTGAGCTAATAGATTCAGCATGTACATTTTTTTGTCTCCAAGCATAAGAAAGTAACTCAGACTTGATTAAGCTTTTTACTGTCTGTGCTGTATTTCCTTTATGATGTTATAAAAACTCTTCTGTCCCTCTGCAATGCTACATCCTGAACAGTGTTGAATTCTCTCACTTTATTTTTATTAAATCTGTTGCTTTATGTTGTAACAATATTTCCACAACCTCTCTCTTTCATCCTCTCTTAAAAGAGAACAATATTTGTGGCATATGGGAGGAGGGGTGGCATTCTCAAATATATAAGCCTTTAAAAAAATAAAAACTCGTCTGCCTTTTCTCTCTTTCTGACTCTGTTCTCTTTGTGTGCTGGTGTTTTTGTTTGGGTTGCCTCTTCTCAGACCAGAACAAAACACACAATGCAGAATATCAGAAAAGCCTAGCCTCTGAACACTTCAAAAGTTCATCTGTCCCTCTGCTGAGGATTGTGGCTTTGGAAGGAGAACTAGCTTAATCACTCAAAGGCGAACCGAGGAAGGTCAAATCAACACAAGGAACAGAATACAGTGGTGTTCAGGGGGGGGGGGGGGGGGGGGGGGGGGGGGTGGGGGGGGGGGTACAAGAACACACAACTGCATACACACAGTCACACACTTACAAGTGTGGCAGGTGGCTCCAGTGTATCCTGTTCCATCACAGGTACAGCTAAAACTCTCCCATGTCTGTTTACACCGCCCGCCGTGTTCACAGTGATTAGGCATGCACCTGGACAGAGAGGGGGGGGAGATTATTTTTAAACATCTAGAAAACATGCAATACCTTATAAAGAATGGAAAATATAAATATCTGGAGTATGTAAAGAAGAACATAAGCACACACTACTTTATACCATCACCATACTTCAGATAATTTCTGATATTGATATGAATGTAAATTATTAAAAGTATTAACATCTGCCTGCTAAATATCTGTCACATTTGTGAAACATTTACATATTCTTAATGAAATACCCAAGAAATACCTTTAAACATCAGTGTGTCTAGTGTGTCATTTACTGTAGGTTTAAAATGTTAACTGTCATGTTGACCACGAAACATCAATCTGGTATAAGGGATATATATAAGGACTCTCCAGAAACTGGACCCAGGTGATTCAGTCCGTTATGCGTCAACAGAACTTACACGCTGAGTTTTGCCTCTAAAGTCCCTTTTGCTATTAAGGGCTTTGTTCATGAGCAATACATATCAGGACTGATGCAGAGAGGCATCAATATCCCACTGAGACTGCACACAATAATTTCTGTCATAATTATTATACCCAAAAGTGAGAGTAAATATTTCAGTTGATTAAATATTGCAATCAGAAAGCAATGTCACCACCTTTAGCTATTGTTACATGGATGACTAGCCAGCCCATTGCATTTTTTTCTCACTGTTTTGGCCCTTTGTTCACATTCAGACAACCTATTTTTTTCACATCCAATTATGGTGCTTTTTAGACAACATGTTCAGAGTGGACCAATCTAAAACATTGCTGTTGAGTAAAACGTGTGGACAAGAAAAAATACAGGTGTTTTCGTTGATCACCATTTGACTGAACATGCAGGTGCAACACGGCAGGAATTACTGGTGACCTTGGTTAATAGGTAGCAGTTATGAGCTGTAATAAATCCTTATTTTATACATTGTGTGACAACAGACACAAAAATATATCAATTAGAACAACTAAATTGACACAATTCTGCATGAGGGGACAGAACTGAAGTGCTGATTGTCTATGCAGATAATGGTTGTAACACACTATTATGTGTTTCTTAACCAAAAGAGGAGGAAGAATTTACAATTTACAATTCAGTTCCCACATTTCAAAAGTGGATTTAGGAGTAGAGCCCGACCGATTTATCGTTTTGCAGGTATTATTGGCTGATATAAGTTACTTGCAGATATATCTGCAACGGCGTTCATAACAGCCGATATGACGTTTAAAAAAGAAACAGAGAGTCAGATCCTTCCCCCATGTCATGAGTGTTGCATAATTTGTCCACCAGAGGGCGCGCTGCAGCTCCTCTGTTAACAACACTGCAGCATCACAGAACAAAACATCAGCTGACCGAACTCTACTGGAGCTCAGCGCCGGAGTTCTGACGATCTATGCTGCCTTGTCGAAAAATGCTACCGTAGCGCAAATCCATAGCAGAGTCTATCGAGTCGCTCTGCCCTATGAAAAATGCTACCTTATGTTTTCCCTTTTTCAATCCCATGAAGGTATAACTCTCACAGTATTTTATGACATCTTCTGTTTTTTGATTAAAATATAACATCATTTCAGGGGTAGCGTATTCTGATAAACGGAGGAGGCTATGCTGCTGACAGATTTATTTCTGAAACAGTTAACGCTGCCTGTTGCTAAATTAGCCACAAAGCTTTATCAGTTTATCAGTGGAGGAGGCTAACAATAATGAGCGATTAAACTGTAGTGTCTATAGTTACAGTCGGCGTGTCAGAAATTATTAAACCAGAGGGGACAAGTATCTAACACACAGTTGCAGGTCCTCATTGTAAAAAGTCATGTAGTATTAGATTAATTCAAGGGCAGCGTTTCCTCTGCCTCACTGTTAAGAAATCATTTCTGTATCATTGGATAGAATTAATGTGGCAGATGTTTTCTGTAGTTTTATACATTTGACTCTTATTTATTGAAACTTAATATATATAATATATTTTGTTGTACTTTTGTTCAAAGTACTATTTCTAACAATAAAAGTTTATTTTTAAACTGCATTATGTCATGGTGTCTTGGTGAGGTCTCAACAAATAGGGATATATATAACTATATTAAAAATTCTCAAAAATCACAATCGGTATCGGACTTAAAAATCCCATATCGGCCAGACTCTAATTAGGAGTGTAGTGTAAGTATGCAGAATTATCCGCCTCAGTGTGAACACAGCATTAAGCACATAGCAGTTAAGATATCACAGTTTTTCTTGTTGAAATTTGAATACCAACTCAAATCCTGAATACATCAAAGTTGTGTGGTTGCGCAGGCCTGGTGGGGATGGATCCCAAAGCAATGTAGTCTTAGAGACACACACATATACTCACGCACAAGTTATGCGATTAAAATATCTGAGTATGCTTATTTGAATGAATCAAAGTGATGTTAAGAGGAAAGCCAGCTGGAGGAAAAACAAACACTGACTCACAGGAGCTACAGGGGTCCTTTTAAAAAGCAGAGTTCTTCTTTAGTCACTTAGGGAGTCGGGCAGTTAAGCAGCACAGAGACGTTCCATCTCTTGAGGGATACCAGGCGATCACTGTTGTCAAACCTCCAGTAACTATGAAGCTGACATACAACTGTGGGCTTGTTCATAAGATATATGATGACATTTTCGTACGTCTCTGTATATCATCACTCACAAGCACTTACATTTTTTGTGCTTTGCAAGCTTTCAACACTGAAGTGACAAATTAACCTATGAATGTACAAGTATGTCAAGTAGGTGCTGTGGCAACAGAGGTTTTGAGCGTTATAGAAGAAATTAAATGCAGGTGTGTTTTATGAATGTACCGTACTGTACGTGTACTCTTAAATATGTGTGCATGCAAATAAGCAGTGCGTACAGTGAGGAAGAGACATAGCTGCTGTAGAAAATATAGAAAAATGACATTTGCAAATTAACCTTCCGCCTCTCTAAGGATATCTTGGCTCCGAATGACTGAGAATCTTCACAGACATCTAGCCATCACTTGGTTGAGTACTTCAGGCCAGCTTTGTTTCTTGAGCATTTAGTCTGTTTCCAGTGTGTTCTCTGCCTGAACCCAGATTAACGTTATTTGTCTATCTCCTTTTTCAAGTTGCCGAAGCCGGTGTGTTTTGCCCTGCTTGGAGAATCTCTAGGAGAGCTGATTGCCACTGCCCCTGCTCACATCTCACCTACTACCACTTTGTACTAGTTACTCAGTCCTCTGTGAATAAACTCTTTACTTTGACTGGCCTTGAGTGTTCTGTATCCGCACCCCGGTCTTCAGTCTTACTAAAACCTAACAATCAGCTTGCTCTTGAGTTGAAATAAGCAAAATTTTCTGTCCCACGCACTCGCCTTAAGGCCTGTGGTGACTGACCTTTTGAGGCTGTCGCACCTAGACTATAGAATACTCTGCCGGCCCCCTTACAGTCTGCTGATTCTGTGGATTCTTTTGATAGGTAGCTAAAGACTTCTCCATTTAGACATCCGTTTGGGAAACCTGTATGCACCACGTCTCCATCTCGTGTTTTTATTGTGTATTTTAATTGGCGTACTGTGTATTTTTTCTCACACTGTATATTTCTTATGCATTTTATTATGTACTCTGTTTTTTTTATACATTTTTAGTATGTACTCCGTTTTTAGTTTGCATTTTTTCTTCATGTTGTCGTGGGGTGGTCACTTTCTTTCTTCTTCCTTGTGTGCTACTGAATTTGTAAAGCACTGTGTGGCTTATGTCTGTGTAAAGCGCTATACAAATAAAGTTTTCTTACTTACTTAAAAGTGAGCACTGATCCCACCCTTTGGTGTTCAATACGTATCAAACCGTGACTCTCTCAACATGCTATTGCATGTACTGTAAATGAAGAAAGAAATTAATATGCCTGTGATCAAAGTATGTCATGATGCATTGTAGCTTCATCAGGCTAACAAGTGCAGATAAAATGGCATTGTGCCTTCACAATGGGCTGCGATTGATGAGCACAGAATCACAAAAGACACAATGATCAGCAAGCTGTGAGCACTGGAGTATACCGATTATATATGCTCTACCTGTATATGAGGAAAAAAAGGAAAATCTATGAAGAGAATGGAGCCCCTCTAGAGTGTGTATGCTTTTATGAATCATTAACATATCCATGTAGCCATGTGTTGTTGTGGCACCCTTAAAGAATGACAGTGACATTGTGGAATATGAGAATGTGCATGCACATAGCCTTGCCCCTATGTTTGTCAGCAAGAGAGTGTGTCTGTTGGGATGTGTGTGTGTTTTGCTTCTTCCACCATCTCTGCCTAAACAGAATCCCACAGTGGAACGGCATTGATCAAAAGGAGGTCAGACAGGGCTATTGAACTGCCTTCAAAGACATTCTGATTAGTTAGATGGTACTGCACCCATTCATCTTCCATGGCAGGAGAGGGCCCCCCTCAAGTACTGCAGGGCTGATACACAACATTTGAAGTAATAAAGATGGGCAATACTGCAAGCAGCAAGGATAGGAAACTGTTGTGGACAATTGAGGACCTTCACAACACTTTGTTCAAGAAATCTGACCACAGTCAGCTTGTTGGCAGCAACTCAATGCACCACAATCTACAATAATAATTTCATTCTACATTACATCACATTAGCATTGCAAAAGAATAACAAATGATAACAAAAGGTTGCTTCCTCATAGTGGTGAACCAACAGAGAATCATCACTCCACTCTGCAGTTACAGTCAGCTCTATGGAGCTTTAGAGTGTCTTTTAACTCCTTGTCTTGGTTTTCCAAGCTACAGCTAGCGTTTTAATTCACTCTCACTGCTCTCATAGCATTGTTTTCAGCTACAGGAGGCAGCTGTTTTTAGTGAGAGATTGCTAAAAACCCACTGCCCAGGGCAGCAGGCAGATACAGTAATTGACTAGCTGGCGAACATCACAAGTTTAGCAACTTATGAGCCAGACATTTCTCTCAGGAGTTGGTGGAAACCATATACGGAGTTGAATGTTGGACATACATTTGTCAGTTGGACAGAAACACAACTCCAAATAAATCTTAATATTGCTCTCTGTCTGATGGGTGTCTCAAGTGGGCAACTGTATGCTAAGTTCGGCATATCAACTTAAAATGTGATAATATTTCAGAATTGTGTTCAAGGCTTGTTTATCACTGCCCCCAAGAGCCCAAAATATCAGTTATTAAAGGTTCAACCCTGGAACATATGCTAAAGCACTTCTATAATAAAAGGCCAACTCCCAATGGTCCCTAATACTTTCGGTGGTCACTCAGTTTCTATATAGCCAACAATCAGATGACTTCATGCGTATAAAATAGTGCTTTGGCCGAAGGTCTTAATGCTGTTACCCCGGTGTTACAGTTAACAGCTTCAGTCCTCTATCTGGTAAACTTGCTTAGGTAGCACTTACAGTATAACCTTTGATCAAATAACTATTGTATAATATCAAAGTCATGTGACAACAAAGGCAGTCAATTAAACCCCATTGTGAGTTCTTTTGTTGAGAAATACAAAAGAAGCACTCAAACAGACACAAGAACTTTTAATTGTTTCGCTGTTTCATTATGGCCAGAGAACTTTAAGACAATGCTTTGAAAATGCTTTGTACTCTAACTGACACAAACATTTTGACAGATATACAGCTTTTCAAAACATGATAAATGTTTTGTAAATCTGTATTAGCATTGGATATGGTCTTGGCTGTAGTCTAAAATTAACTATCCCAGCAAGCCAGACCTTTCTTGAAGTGAGGACAAAATTGATCTAAATCAAGCAGTGGCAGTTGGTGTCTATATCTCTGGGCAAGGATATGGATGAAGGTAAGTGTTATCGACAAACCTGACCTGAAAACAAATCGCTCAGTTCAGGGAAAAATACTGTTCCAATCGGCGCAAGGTCAACTCTTAATTGTAGCTTCCCAGTCTCCTTCACCTTGTGCAATTCATGCAATTTCTAATGATCACAAGTCTTCTTCATGGCCATCGTGTAACTGAAAACCACTAACTCTTATTTAACATAGGAATAGGCTTATTCCCTGAAGGTTAAACCAGTCCCCAGAGTTTGAAGGTTTTGCACACAGGCATCTGATTCAGTGTAAAAAAAAACCAAACACTCCAACTGGGTTAAGGCATGGATGATTCAATATATGGCAAATCAGTCCCATTGTGTTTGTCTAGTCCATGACAAAGAAATAAATTGAAATGTCAACAAGTTGTAATAAATGCTTCCACTGAGCCAACATTGGGATGTGCTGTGCAGGATCCCCAGCTCTGTTATACTTGGCAATGAAATACGTGGCTCATTTTGATGTTTGATTAAGATCATTGAGTGTTTTCCAAGGATGAAACCTACTATTTTATTTCAGTTTGAAATTTATAAAATATACTGTTTACACATATCCCCCTATACTCAGAATCCACCCCATCATTTATATCCATTTATCAGTATGACAAGCACACAAAAAAACCCGGCAACACACAAGCACATGCTTGTGCAGTTACACACACACACAACAAATAAGCCCTGAGTCATACATCTCTGGATAAGAAATCAGGGACTCTGGTTATTGACTGTTCCAATTTAAAACCATTTGATTTATGACACTTATGACCCATTGTTTTAGTGCCTAGTATTTCCATTTATGAATAATTATGTAGATGTGCATAAACGCAGCAGTTTTCACTCTTACCTGTCTATGATTGCACACATGTCTAGGCTGACATTCTCAAAAGCTCCCATAGTGCCTTTTTCCACTGCAAGCAAATCAGCTGGTTGGTCGTCCACCAAGATTGCCTGCATGCAGCCCTGGAAGGAACGCTGGGATGGTGGGAACAGAGTCTGGAGAAAGTACCCTGAAACCAGCAAAAGAAACAAACAAAAGCACACAATAAAACTTTATCATACATTCCTTTATTATTCCAAATTGCAGAGAGCATTTTGAGAAAGAACAGAAGGGATGCACAGCAAGAAGTAAAAGTGTGTGGGAAGACAACAATAAACAAGGAAAGATGACCTTTTGTAGAAGTAGACATCAGACATAACAACAACATTATCCTTGACGAGGAACAACGGAACCGGCCAGTGCCTAGTTATTGTCACTTTTTAAAGCCATGAGCCTTCATCAGTCCTTTTGTTTTAGAGCTTATCTGCAAGGCCCATTAGCCTTAATACCAGTGCTAAGGCCGCAATAGACTAGAGGACATGTAGGTTTTACTATATACAGTATATGAGATACAAGAGTCAATGGCCCGTCCAGAGGGCGCACTGGGCCTTGACTGAAACGGGGACAAGGCTAGGACAAAACTGTGTGTACATGGTGTGTATGAGTGTGCATGCTAAATGTTGTGCACAAATGGGGGTCCATGGATATATGGTAGGCATCTGTGTATTCTTTGTGTATGTACAAATCTGTCTTCATGCATCATATACACTATATGTGAGTATTGTACACTGTGTTGTGTGTGTGCACATCTACAGGAGTTATTACAGTGTGTAGAAACTGTCAGATATAGGAGACGAGGGGCTTGAATTCAATCTTTGCCACAAGCACACAGGTCACACATAAAACACTGCCGCTCAATGACATCTCCATCATTGTGATGTTATAAGCTGTCACACTCTCCAGCATACCTATTAGCCTCAAGGCCACAGCATCAAAAAGTCGTATTATAAAGGGCATTTGCACTATGTGCGTGTGCGCGCCAACACAACTGTAGTTCGCTGAGATGCCAGAAAATAAATCAGAAAAAAATAAAGTGTGTGTGAGTATGTGTGTGTTTGTGGCGGATTCATCCTTTTCTTCTGATTTTTATTTCCTCCCCCAAAAAGGTTCTCCTGTCATCCTTGCCATCTGCCTCTCCTCCTGCCACACCTGTCTGCTGTCTTTCCAGAGGAGTTGGAGACAGAGAGAGAGCAGAGAGGGAGTGATGGAAAGGGAGAGAGAAGATGGGAAACAGAGCAGACTACAGCTGGCTGGCAGCGCTTTGTGTCCTGTGGATAGCATATGAATGCAAAGGGAATGCAGCCTTCCTGACAGTTTGGCAGAACGAATGGAGCAATGCATGGAAGGATGGATGGGTGCATGGATGTATGTTGCTAGGCCGTGAAAACTAGCAGGGGGTTGGTTGCTCTGTTATTCTATCTACACCAATGATGAGATGTCGGCCTACTCAATTTAACTCTACCAAAATATCCCACTTGTTTGCTGGATGTCACCTGTTTTTAGTCCATATTCTGCTCGTTTTGACATGCAACTGAACATGCTTGTCCTTATCAAAATGTCTGCCGAAACCGGTATGTTTCACACATGTTCATCACCAAACAGTAAAGTAAGAAATATATTCCTGATAATGTCTGGTATTTGTAAAAAATAAGTCTCTGATAAGAAACCACACAAACTACTGTGTGCACTCACTTGCTTCTATGTCCATCCATTATTTAAAAGTACTTTTAAGTAACCACCTAACCTCTTGTATCCCCACAGAGAAATTAGCATCTGTGCTGGGCAGCTCCCCTGTGTTGCTTGATTAACACTATAAATGTTCATTTGGGCATTGCACTAAAATAATATGCATATCAAGTGAATATTAGTTGGCTAAATACGAATAGGAGGACATGTATCCTGACAGTAGTCATGCTTTAAATCGAGTCAAATCACCATATTTTCCTTTATTGTTGCTCTAAAGCCATGACCGATGTTAATACATTGTTACTATTTTGTCTTGCAGTGCTCC
The DNA here is from genome assembly GCF_021292245.1 of Micropterus dolomieu. Classification (NCBI taxonomy): domain Eukaryota; kingdom Metazoa; phylum Chordata; class Actinopteri; order Centrarchiformes; family Centrarchidae; genus Micropterus; species Micropterus dolomieu. The sequence continues at coordinate 33,097,111 of NC_060150.1, read as the reverse complement.
TCCTATTAACATTTTCCCCATGAAGAAACAATCTTTCTTTAATGCCTTCCAAAAATGTATCATCTTATCATTCAGAATGCTGTTATAGAAGCAGTGACAAATAGAGGAAGACTACAATTAATGAGGTGGAATCCGACAGAGAAAAACACTTGGCAAACAAGGCATAGATGTGGTCATACATCTGTACATCCTCAAGCTATCCCACACCCACACACACAGCTTAAATCTAAGCTAACAATGTCTGACCGCATTTTATTTTTCCCCCTGAATGCAACGATGCTGTGGGGTTTTAATTTTTAGTATAAACAAAAACTCTATCTCCCTAACCCCTCAGGATCTGGAACAGCAGCAATAATCCCCTGCAGTCTTGCTGGCGCTCTATCACATCCCCCCTGTTGTGCCCAAAGAGCTTCTCTCACAATACAAACAGGAAGACCAGCACCAGTCCTCTACTACCTGAACACATCTGACTGGCATGGCTGGCTCTCAAGCAACAGAACACTTGTTCCCACATCCCAACACATTTAGGAGGATGTATCTGCTTTCAGGAGAGGTAGGCTGGAAATCAGCCAAAATGCTCAGAGGTACAAAAAAAACCCCAACATATTCAGACGAGACAATATTTAGATTCTCACTAAATCCAAATTCACACCAGGAAATATTGTGCTTATCTACTGACCACCTGCTGCTATTTCTCCCTGAACTATTTCCCTTAAATGTTAAAAAAAGAAAATGGTAAAACACTGCAATACACACTTAGAGCACCTTGTAGAGAATTGTCAAACAAACTTGCATGTGTGCAAAACATTACCGCACACATGTCAAGGACAAGCTGTACCCACCATGGCAGATAAGCACATAAACAAGACTGTATGCACATACACAAAAAGGTACACAGTGTACTGTACACTTACAGACAGTATGGGCTGCTCTCTGATAAATGTGTCTGTCAGAGTCTCATGTCTAATTCATCACAAGATTTAAGATAAAGAGAGAGAGGTGACAGTATTTAGAAGCATGGCTGGACGCATGCTATATATTACAATTATTACTAATATGTATACAGTGAGTATTAATTCACACTGCATGTCTTTACAGCTAAGTGAACAATTGTACTGGAGTGAGCAAATACACCAACTGGAGTCTAAGCAGCATAGTGACACTTTATTTTAAAAGGTTAGAAAGATTTTGCATCATGGTACACTGTAGCTGTTAACGGAAAGGCAAAGTTTAGGACTGTCAAATACTATAACACTGTCATTTATTCATGCACATAAAATAAATGTGAGTGGAAATATGACATTTGCAAAATGATGACAAACGAAGCAAGTTAAGAAATGCTGTGACACTGTTTGGAACAACTCAGCAGAGTTTTAAAATTGTGAAGGGAGTGGAGATTGCAAAACTAATAAAGGAAACACAGAGGGCTCTTTTTTTTTTTTTTAGCAACCAGCAAGCTGCAGGGCGGAACGTCCCATAATTGACTACTCCTTCATTAGTATATTCATTTGTCCCCTGTTCTCACGGAGAAAAGATCATGGCTTTATGGCCTTGTGCATGTGCGTGTGTGTGTTTGTGTGAGCGTCCGTCTGTCTTCCCTCTTGAGAAATTCAATTTGTGGATGTCTCGTGTCAGTCACTTACTAATTTCTCTAAGCGCAGCGTCAGGAGTGAGAAACTACTCCCCGTAAAATAGGCTTTAGGTTCAGGAGGCTGCTTCTAAAAGCAGACGCTCGAAGGATAGAGGGGGTGGAGATGAGAGGAGAAGAGGGGAGGCAAAGGAAGGGGTCGACCCGGTTAAAAAGAATAAGATGGATGAGAGGAAAGAGGAGAGGATGAGGGGACCAAAGAAGAAGAGAAGATAAACCGCGAAATTGGAGAGAACAAAATAAATGAGTTAGGGAGGAAATGGAGAAAAGAAAACAGAGTAGAAGAATACAATTAAGAAAACAGGCATAGTTGAGGATGGGATGACAAAGACTTTTCTTTTCCTTCCTCTGACATCTAAAGCACCATCTAAAATACCCTGTAACTTTGTAACCTTGGGTTTAGGCTGTGCCACGTGAATTTTAATGCGACAGAATTTTAGAAAAGACAGGGCAATTATATCTAAAGCAACATTCGTGAATGGTGACTGTTTTCAAGGAATACTTGATTTGTTTTCGCATCTTTTCACCTAACATCTGTCTTGTTATTTTAAATTAAGCTTGCATAAAGTAATTGCTATAACGTTATTATATTAGCTGACATAAAAATTGTGCAAGTTGACAGAAATAAGGAAGTCAAGTAAAGAAAGGAAAATGTATTAGTTGCCTAATTTGCATAGCCTTTAAACTCTTTGGGAATGGCACTTGAGTTGCATAATGTCCCATCATAGTCACCAAAATGCATTAAACATAACCACTTATGCAAAGTAGGTAATTTATTACGGTAATTAAAACCTTAATTAGCAAATATTTTTGTGTCAGCATGCTTGTCTTCATATTAGACAACGATGGTATTAATATTAATGCTATCTAAAAGCATTAAGGAACACTGTTATGTTTAAAACATTTCTTCTCTAATTAAATAGAGTATTTATGCATTAAAGTACTTAATACAATCTACAAGATCAACTTCTGTATGAAGGGAACCTGAAGTTCAAGTAGTGTCACATTTTTATAGCAAAAATGATCATCACTGGTTGTCTTTATATGGAGCAAGGCAGTGAGAGATTTTTACCTGCCCCTGGCTAACTGCTTTCCATGTTTCACATTTAATGGAGACACAGTTTTAGACCTGGAAGACACAAAAAGTAATCATGTCCCACTGGTGATGTTCTGTCCACTGCAGAGTACGTGTACATGCACACTCACTCACTTTCTGTTTGATTAAAGACTGATAATCATCTCACAATATACCTCCACGTCAACCACCTTTGTGTGCTCGTATATGTGTTTGTTTGAATGTCTTAATAGCAAAATTACCTGTTACCCAGCTGCACTGATCCTCTCTCACTTTAATCATACAGTATTATACTTTTAGTGTCAGATAAAACACTGGGCTTCAGACTTTGTGTGTTTAAGTGCGTCTACATAATGAATATACAATATATCCCTGCATATGTGAAGCTTGAATACAATACTAAGTAGTATTGTTTGGTTTAATGTAGCAATTGGACATGCTTACTAAATATTAAGCCTCAGTGGGAAACCCCCCCCCCCTTAAAATGAAGAACGCAGAAACAGACAGATAGTAAACTCTCTTTCTCTTCCTCTTCCTAAGGAAAGTTTCTACTGTGCAATGGCACCCACCCTATTGTAGTACATGATATGGCTACATTGGACCCCGCTTACTAGCAGTAATTTTTCATGCTAAGCAAACAGTATAATATGTTCACTACATGCATTGACAGTTAGATGATGAGAGGACAACCTAAAACAGAAATGGCAGCAGATATATGCCTATTGTCAAAATGAGTGTATTAAGAGCCATGTCATAACGTGGTAGTGGCGGTATTACTTTGTTTATGAAGTCTGGCTCAGTCTGTGGTCACTGATCAACAACTCTTACCAATGAAAACACAGCAGATTGATGCCTTAAAGCTATGAGATTGTGAGCAGATGGCTACCTGGATGACTGAACCGACACAAATGACTCTTAGCAATTATCTAAAGCTTCGTTCTGCGTATAAAAGGACAAGGACTGTTCATGATACAGAGGGTTTCTGCTTATTGTGGCACATAGTCACATTGAAAGTGCTGATGGAAAACTGTAAGAGAGCTTTAGGACTTAATGCGCCTGGCCTCTGACTCATCAAGTTGAGCGATCAGAGAGAGTAATTGAGGGCAAGCCGAAGGCTAAACTATCTTTCATACAATCACTATATTATTCTGTTACCTCTGTGCTGGGATGGAAATTAGCCCCCGAATGTGAATAGGTGGAGTGTTTTTAATACATTTTGTAGATATTCTGTCTGAGTTGTGAGTTAAGTGTGTTTCTGTGTGCATGTGTGCTTGGAAGTTTCAGAGCATGTGGTTAAAAAATACCCACACCCCTGTTCATGCACAGGTCATTCACGCTCACACTAACCTACATATGCACATTTTCGGATGGCTCCAGGCCGTCATTGTCATTATCCGTGATAATAGGGAAGCAAGGCACCGAATGATATAAAATAAAACCAGGTCATGAAACTGGAGGACTGATCAGGATGCTGTATAAATCTAAAGTAAATCCAAACCCGACTGTCAAAAAACTAAAATTATTCTCAGAGCTAAAAACAACCTGCAACAGTACACTCATACACCTTTCCCCAAGAAAACGCAAATCTCAAGTCTGAACTAAGAATGAACTGGTAGATATTTACGGTATCCATAAATGCCTTCCTAAAACTACTCCCCTTGCCTGTGACGCGGGGGCCTAAATATCAGTTTGTACTGCCATAGTAATAATCAGCAGTTTTGAATCCCCTGCAACTTGTGTTTACAGTACCGCCAGTCTCCCAGCTCCTCAGCATTCATTATGCCATGTGAAGCTAACGAGTAAAACCCCAGTCACAGTTGCTGCCAATTCAACCCACACACTACTTCTGTCAGTAGGAGTGGGGGAAAAAACTGAAAGAACATAGTTGTACCTCTCTGAATGGTGGCATGTAAGTGTGAGTGAGTATATCTGTGTATGCACGTGCAAGTGAAAGCTACGTGCAAAATTGTTTTCTCAAAATAATCTGTAACACATACTGTACAGTCTATTGTGTGTGCCTACCTGTGTGTAGCCAAAAACTTTGCTTCACTCCTTGTCTCTACTTTCTCCTCTTCCCTACCTTTTATCTGTCTTCTCTTCAGTTTAACTCTCCTTTTCTCTCTCCCTGTCTGTCTCCTCTGCCCTCTTCAAGGGGTAAAGACATTACAGAGATCCTTTCCTCTCAGCCACTATTGATTCCCAACTCAGCTTCCCTAAATCAATAAATCACCAATTGGATCAAAACAGAGACTAGAGGAAGAGAGAACAGAAGAGAGGAAAAAGAAAGGATAGACAAAGAGAAATTATAGAGAGAAAGTTGGGGTGAAAGAGACGTGAGCAATAATAAAAAGTGTTAATATTAAATGACTCTGCAACACTTTTTTTAAAAGTACCTATGATTACCCCAGAAAAAAACTTGAAAAAGGGAGTTAAAAGGTGCATACAAAAACGCAACGCTTCTTCAGTGAAATGCAATTAGCATATCAAGGCCTAACAAGCTTAGATTTCATAAATAAGAAATACAGAGAGCCATCCTGGGCTTAAGGGGGGTTCACTCAACAGCAGCAAGGAGTAAATTAAGATGGACAAGAGAATAAAAGAATCTCGATGTGTGTGTGTGTGTGTGTGTGCGTGTGTGTGTGTGTGTGTGTGTGAGAGAGAGACAGGTGATCCTTATTGACTGGGCTGGGGAAATTATTTTTGCTTGATGGAGGAGTGTACTCTGACAGAGAGAGAGGGACAGTGGCCTGATGGAGCTATCAGAGTCCACACTATCTCTCACATTTACTGTAATTTCATACAGGTGCCCACACACCCAACACACAATCACACACACACTTAGATATGGACCATCTTCCAACAGACGGACAGCGGTGTCTGGCATCATTAACCTGGCGTCTTCCTAATTCAGACAGATTGTGGCTGCCGCTTGTGCTTGTGTGTGTTGGTATGTGTTCCCCTCTGTATGGTTGTGTGTCTATCTGGTGGTCTAGTTGTGTCTATGCTCTTGCTAAGTGAGCAACTTCCTGAACTCCGATAGGCCACTGGGATATAGATTTCTAGAGAGATAAATGATTTGCAGACATATTTAGCCTGCAGACACACACACACAAGCCTGCAAATACCCCCCCCCCCACAACACACACACGGATAAGACAGTTCATATAAGAAGTTTCACTGAGCTCTGTCTGCTTTTCCTACCAAACCTTTCTATACTAACTTACCAAATTAAATTTCTCAAAAGTGAAAGCAGATTAATTATCATGTCGTTTAAAAGGTTTCTGTGTCCATGGCTCATTTTGATTAATTAAGGAATAAGCAGGTATGCAATCAACCACAAAAAGTAATGTTAGTTATTTGAGACAACGCAACAAAAAATGAAGATTCATGACAATATTTTGTAGAATTTATGAAACAAGTAGTCAAGATTGACTGAAACGCAACCTGCATGAAAACGGTTGTAATCTGGAAGCTATATTCTGACACTGTCCCATTTTTCTATATGTAAGCGTAGTGAACTCTGATGCCTCCCACGAGTTTTTAACGGGCACTGGAGAGGAATGAGACGGGATGGCGATGAACGGAGGTGGAGGTGAAAATTGTGTTGGTCAGATCTGTGGTTGATGGTGTCGGGGTGACCCTTACCTCCCAAGTGATAGGTTCCTCCTGTCGTGATGGTGAGAGGTGAGGTGGAGCGCACGGCAGATGCCTCCTCGCCATCTATTGTCAACATGGCGAAGTTGTCCTTGGCGACCAAACGTACTGCGTGCCATTGGCCATCATTAAGGCCTGAACCTGGACAGGGGAGGGGGGGGGACAAGAATGTCTTCAGAGAACACATACTACGAAGGTGTATTTGCATAAATTAAATTATTAACATCTTGTTCTGTAAGTGTAAAACCTTCTTGGTTTTTGCTGACTGAATTTCCAATGATTCAATAATAATGCTTCAATAATTTGAATTCCTGCAAAAGAAATGTACCCATAACCAAATCTATTAAAAATGCAGCACCACATTCATTCATTGTGAACTCTAAATTGAGAAAAAAAAAAACAAAAAAAAAAAAACCCAGGTCCAACCCTTGTGTTTTGACTGTAGCTGCTGACTTTATTTCTAGCTTGCTGTAATGACAAATATTCAAGACTGGTTCCTTTTCCTAGGTCAAAGTTAACTTCGTTATAGGAGAATGTCAAGGACCTGACTAGGATTGAAGGAAAAGATGACTGAGTGACTCATGATAGATGAGAGGCATGTGGGTGTACATGTACTTTGTCATACAGCAGTTTTTTCCCCTCCACAATCATTGCACCCCTGTATTTTATCCCTGCTTTGTGTGTCCATTCAAGCTGCCTGGTGAATGTGGCTTCACACAGAGTTCAGACATGCTCAGCAGAGGATCATCTTCTTGCCTTTACCACAGTTTTCCCCTCTTCCCTCTTCTTTCTATGTGTATTTTCATGTGTGAGAGTTATTCTTCTTTTCTCTTTTGTCCTCTCAGTCCGTCTTCCTCTCTCCACCCTTTCCAAGTCGAGTGCGGCATCTAGTCTCAAGGCCCCCGTGTCTCAACTCCATTAACTCTCAGAGAACCCTGTTTGCATCTGAGTACCAGAGTGCATGTGTGTGTGTGTGGGTGTATGTGTGTCCTCTATCTGTGCAGGCAAACTTTGAGCACTCTGTGCAAGTGTGTACACGTCTGTAATGTGTGGCGTTGTCTGCATATGTCAACGTGTGTTCGTGCATGCAAGTTTTGTGCTCTCCTTTTCTCTCTATTCCCTTGTAGCTGTGCTCCATTAAATATGAGTGATGTTTTGGAAAGGGACATTACTACCGGAGCCGAGAGAGAAGCCAGCTCACTCTCATCACCCTCTCCTCTATACATCACCTCTTACTGACACCAATCTCTATTCATCCTTCCTTCCCCGCATCCTTCTCTTTCCCTGATTCTTTTTCCATCTCTGTCTTTATTTCCTGTCCTGTATTTCTGCATTTCACTTTTCCCTTTTTTTCTTTCCAGCTTTATACCCCTCTCCTCTTGTGGCCATCTGCCGCGTTGTCCGTCTTTTTCAATTCGGCTCAGCTCACTGCTTCACCGACGGTAATACATCAATGGTGCGGACGTTGTAGCGAAGTTCAAGGTACGGTCACGTGCAAATCAGTCTCAGCAGATTGCGTATACCCATGGATCTGAATGTACGTTAACACATACAGCACGCTGCATGTGTCAATACATTTGACCCACGTGTGTAAGAGAGTGTGCAAGCTTCTGTTAGTGCATTTGGTTTGTGTGTTACAGTTTCCGCGTTTCTTCACCGTCTACAACACACACTTTCGCATAGTTTATTCCTTCCCAGAACGCACTCGGAGACCCTAGCTTTCATGTCAGTAGGGGGTCTACACTAATTAATCTTCATCAGCAGGGCACCCGTGTGCACGTGTGTGTGTGTGTACGTGTGTGTCATCACGGCGCTGACCAAAGAAGCTAAGAGCCAAGATGGCCACCTGCTGAGGGGTGTGACCACTGTGGCCTTGTTCAGGGCAATGCTGGTTAAATATGCAGAAACACACACAAGCAATACATACATACATTCATACACACACACACACACAGATACAGTTTAATGTAGCATTTTTGTTGTACTTGAGAAGTTATGAACTGAAAAGTAAGAACTATTAGAGCATGGCGCCTGCTTTGTCTGAATGACAACAAAAACATCTGTTCTGGTAGAAAGCGACCTTGATGTACACCTTTGCTGGCACATTTCTGACTGTATATCAGTTTGATGTAATCACGACCAAGCTCTCTGCTCCAATCCCGTTCCTCTCTATAACCTCTTGAACGTAATGGAAAATAGATACTGTGTAACCTTGTGTACCCTCATCTGTTTTACATCACCTGCAATAGCTTTGAATGATGAGCTTATCAGTGATAGCAGTGTTGAATCTTTACAGGACAGACACACAAAAAACGAGTCTTACATTAAATATGTTGTGCACTCTCTCTCTCTCTCTCTCTCTCTCTGTGTCACACACGGCAAACACACAGGCTCAAATCGCACACATGCCGGCTGTCTGCCACAGATAAAAAGAATGCAGATAATGAAGGAGAGTAGAAGGAGGAGGAAGAGAATTGTTCAGATTTGACTAGATAAGACTGTTTAATGGCTTGCTTCTGAGTTGTCATTCATATGCAAGGAGCCCTGATAACGAGGTGTAAGGCTGACTGGTCACTTTGCTCTGTTTTTGTTTGGAATTCAATAAAAATGAAGAAATTGCACTGCGGGTTCACTCATCTCACACCATCACTTTGAAAACTCATTACAAAGAAAAAAAGTCACCAAACTATGGCAAGGATGTCTTCCCTACTGATAAATAACCCATTAAAACAACGGAAAGGGTGAGACTGATTTCACATAAATAATGAAATGTTAACCTACAGTAATTATATCATTTTAGAATAACATTTGACCCAGATATTCTTATGACATTTTGGGACTTCTAACTTGGAAAACAACTTTGAGGTCACATAAAACTTTTTTTTTTTTCACAATTCCTTCCAAGGCTTTCTGTTTTAAAAACACACTGTCATCTAAGAGTACCATTTATTATTAATGTCAATAGAGGCATTAATTCAATGAGTTACATTTGCCAAGGCTGTTCTGTTAATGCAGATAATATGCACATGTTAACGTCCAGTGTGCAGCTACTGACCATCTGCGTAAACAAGATAAATGATGAGAAAAGCACTGTTCAATTAAAGTGAAATAATTTCATTAACTCACCTACATGTTAAATGTTTTTTGTGCTTAATCCCTTTAAGTCATTTTCTGTTCTGTTGGTGTGGGGGTCATTTTGAAAACTGTTATAAAATAAAAGGGAAATCCTTCTTGTATAAACAGCTGAGGGCGTTGCATCATACTACCTTCCTAAACATGGTCAGGGACGGCCCTCTTGTGCAACTCTGCCCAAGACAAATAAGAGTTATCTTTGACCACTCACAATACTATTGGTCACTGGGAGACGTAAAGTAGAACAGTAAAAATCTCTGATTCCATTTCATTTTTTAGAAATTTTCCGGAGGGGTGAGGTTTTACAATGAGGGGTACTCTGCTGCTGGTGCTGTTGTTTGGTCTGTCTGCGACATGGGCTCAAGGAGAGGGCGGAGAAGGTGACCAAGGTTTACAGACAAGGAATGTCTGGGATGAGCTTAGAGCTCTGAGAGACATGGTGGTGGAGCAGAAGGTGGAACTGAGGAACACCAAAGCTGAACTGCAAACCCAGAGGGACAAAGTGGCTGCTTTACAGAAGGAGAACACAGGTAGGAAATCAAAGACGAATGCGTTTATGCTTGGGATACAAAAACGAATTCTACCAATTACTTGGTCAGTGAAATGTCAGAAAATTGTGAAAAATGTCCATGACAACATAGACATGTAAATTTCTTTTTTTTCTTCTTCCAACCTGCAGTCCGAAACACAAAGAAATCCAGAGACATGTGCGATTAAATGATTAGCAAAATTGTTGACATTTTTTTTTCTGGTGAGGAACAAATCCATTCATTGACTAATTGTTTCAGCTCTAGATTAGGCTAAACCCAAGTAAAGTCAATGTAATCATTACTTGTGATAATGTATGTAATATCTAATGTAATTGCCACACTTTAAATATTAATTCAGTGTACTGAACACTAATTAATATTAATCATTAAGCATTGCCAATTTAAAATTGAGAGATTCGAAACAACAGACTCATGCTCGCAGTCCCGCTAATCTGTTTTAAAATAGCTGTATATCAGCAGCAATACACAACAAACTAGAAATGTATTTTTATAAAGATGTTGTGGAATGCTACTTTAGACAGCATTACTTAGAGAACTTCATCCTCAGCCTCTATGGTATTTCAGTGATGAGCTCCAGACTGACAGCCACTGAAAACAAGGTGACAGCAATTACAGCAGAGCTGGAAGCGACTAAGTCTGAACAGCAGCTGCAGAAGAAAAAAGTGGAGGAGGCTGAGAGACTGATTTCTGGTACGTAATTACCAAAATCAAAGATTTGGTAATTCTGGAAAAATCTTGAAAGAGCAAAATGACTGTCTTTCTTGCTTCTAGCACAAGTAGCAGAACTGGCAGCCCTGGTTTCGAGAGTGACAACCAGTCAGAAGGAGGCGCAGGAGCAGAAAAAGGAGGTGACAGCTCTTAGGGAAGAGCTGGATATTTCTAAGACTCAACTACAGCTCACCAAGAACAAATTGGATGAGATAGAAAGGACAACTGCAGGTATTTCGATAAGAGACCAGAAATACATACTTACATACATACAAACTTTAACTGAAGACTGCCTACTTTAAAACAGCACCAGTCTGAATAGAGAACTGGCTGTTTTTATTGCTTTCCCTTGAAACTAAACCTTTGCTTCTATCCTGTTTTATTGCAATCTATGTTTACAGAAACTCCGAAGCTGGCTTTCTCTGCTGGTTTGACCACTTCAGGAAAGATTGGACCATTCAACACTGAAACTCCACTCATCTACAGTAGAGTCTTCACAAATATTGGCGGGGCTTACAACCCAACTACAGGTAAGAATTACCAAAAGCATTGTAATATTGTCTGAGAGATGGACAACCTCTCTGATTCTCTGATATTGTCGCAGGTATCTTCACTGCACCGGTCAAAGGAGTCTACTACCTAAGATTCACAGCTTTCAACAACAAAAATGGAGAATGGATGGCAGTAAATTTATACCGTAATAGTGAAAGAATTTTGCATAATTCTGAGTTAGCTAACGGTCATACTTTCATTGCAAATGCATTAATTCTACAGCTGGAACAAGGAAGTGTCGTCTATTTGCGTCTCCAACAAAACTGTGGCCTATATGATGATCCTAGCTCCTTGAACACCTTCAGTGGTTTCCTGCTGTTCCCTCTGTAACTTTCAGATATAGTTTGCCTAACTTCACCGAGGCCTTGAGGGTTCTTTGCACATTCCAGTGGTCTATTACGTTACATTTAATTAATACTTTGTGAATACTGTCGTTGGTTACCTTAATTTAATTAAGTCAATTATATGCACAGAATAAAGATGCTGACTCTTGTATGCTACAACCACTGTCTAAATAAACTAATGTGCATGACCACCAACAAGCTATACTGTTCTTAACTGGCCCCTGTTATGAAAGGATCACAAGATTTTGCTGCTCCATTATTTAGCAATGAAATATCAGGCGTGAAAGATGTATGGGAACAAAGTGTAAAGCTGTAGATTAACAATTATTATGTGCAAATTTTAAAAATGAAATAAAGAAAGTTAGCATTTAACTACAATACCACTGAACAAATTGGTGGAGCTGACTTTCCCTGCAAACTTTCTACCAGTCAATACAGTAGAATTAACTGCCCAACTACTCACTGGTGTAAGATAGAATGGAACGAGAAGTTTTTGAAGGATAAATAATGCTAAAATCTATGAAATTGGCAGTAACATCATCACAACATCCAAGTTCACTTATTGATTGTCTTCTATTGTGAGTCTGTCATAAATGTCTCTCTTGCTCTATGTAAAACTGCATAAGAATGTCAAAAATAGAGCATTTGCGTCGTTTACCCAGTTATGCTGTTGCTTTTGTCAACTTCAGCCAGAGGCTTCAGGAAAGCTTTCACCAAAATTTGTTTGGTTTTCATTATTAATTGTCAACTATACATTTTATATTTATGCTTCTTGACTTACAGTATTTGCTTCCATCTTTCTTTATATTTTCTATTTATTATGTTTATTGTTACACAACAACATTCAACAGCAAATTCCCTGTGTGTCGAAACCTACTTGGCAATCAACCTGATTCTGATAAACACAGTGAAGTCCAAAGTGAACCAACACAGTGAAGTCCAAAGTGAACCAACACCGATGTCGTTGTGTCCGACTGAAATACACAGGTAGAAGTGTCAAACAAACATAAAGGACCAGCACCACCACCCCTGGCATCTGGGCTGAGCTGAAAGAGTGGAAAACATGGTAATAGAACAGAGGGAGGAGCTGACTGTCACCAAGATTCAACTTCAGTGCCAGAGAGTCAAAGTGGCTGATGTGTAGAGTGAGAACACAGGCAAATGAAATGTTACATCTAATGATAGAGCTGGCTTAATGCAGTGTTTTCTTCATCTATGTCATGGTGGGTGGATGTGCTTTGCATTTAACTCGTTTCATTGATGGACTCATCTGTTCATACAGTGACAGGTTTAAGTAGCCGGGCACATGCAAAGTCAGACCTTTGTGTTAAGCTGTGCTCTAACTCAGTATTCCTGTGGTAAATAGATGACTTCCATCATGTTTGTCATTATCACTGGAAAATTAAGCACTAGACAAAACTATATTTTAGGTACATTTACATTCATTCATTCAGCTTTTATCCAAAGCGACTTACAATTGCTATGTCAGAGGTCATATATGCCAGATTCAAGACTATCTTTCTCCCAACCAACCAAGACCAAGTGATATCCTGCTGGTTTCAAAGAGGTGTGTGCGCCTGTGTGTTTGTGTTTATCTCTATATGTGTAAGTTTGCAGGTATTGTATTTCTATAGATTTCAGCTATATTTGCCATGGAGACCAATGATCGATAACAGACTCACACTGATTCAATTTTGAGAGCGAGGGAGAGCTAGAGAACTGGGTCACTGGGAGATGTAAAGTAGAACAGTGAAAACGTCTGATTCCATTTCATTTCTTAGAGGTTTTTCTGGAGGGGTGAGGTTTTGCAATGAGGGTTACTCTGTTGCTGGTGCTGCTGTTCGATCTGTCTGCGACATGGGCTCAAGGAGAGGGCGGAGGAGCTGACCAAGGCTTACAGATGAGAATTATCTGGGATGAGCTTAGACATCTGAGAGACATGGTGGTGGAGCAGAAGGTGGAACTCAGGAACAGCAAGGCTGAACTGCAAACCCAGAGGGGAAAAGTGGCTGCTTTAGAGAAGGAGAACACAGGTAGTAAATCAAAGACAACTGTGATGTTTATGCTGGGGATGCAATGATTCTTAATGAAAATTATGATTACTTTCATCATCAATTACTTTTTTTTTTTTTTTAAGTAAACGATTAAATTATTAGCAAAATTGTTGCAGATTTCTCTTTGGTGATAAACTAATCTATTAATTGTAATTGTTTCAGCTCTAGATTAGGCTAAACCCAAGTAAAGGTAACCTAATAATTACTTGTGATAGAGTACTTCTAGCGAAGGTTAAATGATATCCACATAAACAGCCTTTAGATGGAATTGCAGCAATTTTAATATTAATTCAGTGAACTTAGCAGAATATCACCACTAAAAGAAAAACATCAGACTCACAGTCTCCCTAATCTGTTTAATAATGGCTGTAATGTAAAGCCTATTGCATCTTTCTGTTTGAACTGAAAAACTCTACAATACCAGACACCAGAAGATGGGATAAGTCAGTATAAAAGTCTTATAAAGTTAATTATTAAGTTGAATTTGCAGTCATATCAGCAATAACACACAATAACAAACCAGAAATGTATTTTTTGCAGCCCTGGTTTCCAGAGTGACAACCAGTCAGAAGGAGGAGCAGGAGAAACAGGTGACAGCTCTCAGGGAAGAGCTGGATGTTTGTAAGACTTAACTACAGCTCACCAAGAACAAATTGTAAACAGAAAGGACAACTGCAGGTATTTTGATGAGACAAGAAATACATACTTATATACTGTACATACATGCATTAACTGAATGTTTTTATTCTGTTCTTTCCCTTAAGACTAACCATTTGTTTTCGCAATTATTGCTATCTTTAAAAAAATACCACAATTTAACTAATTCTCTTAGTTAAATGTTTCCATGCTGTGTTTACAGAAACTCAGAAGCTGGCTTTCTCTGCTGGATTGCCCACTACAGGAAAAATTGGACCATTCGAAACTTAAACTCCACTCAACTACAGTAGTCTTCACAAATATTGGCGGGGCTTACAACCCAACTACAGGTAAGCATTGCCACAAGCATCATAATATTGTGGACAGTGGACAACACTGACAGCTCTCATTCTCTCCTGTCGCAGGTATCTTCACTGCACCAGTCAAAGGAGTCTAGAATGGATGGGAGTAAATTTATACCATAATAGTGAAAAAAAACTGCATAATTCGGAGGCAGCTAACGGTCATACTTCCATTGCAAATGCATTATTTCAACAGCTGGAACAGGGAAGTGTGGTCTGCGTGTGTCTCCAACAAGACTGTAGCCTTTATGATGATTCGAGCACCTTTAACATCTTCAGTGGTTTCCTGCTGTTCCCTCTGTAACTTTCAGGTATAGATTGTTTCTTCACCAAGGCCTTGAGGTTTCCAGTGGTCTATTACATTTATTGAATTCATACTTTGTATATACATTACTTCATCAAATTGAGGTAACCAACAACAGTATTGTCAAAGACCAAATATATGACAAGTTTTGTGCATATGTCCATTAGAAACATGAATGGTTGATTAACTTTTTCATCTATGTGTATGTCCGTGAGTGTGAGGATTGGTGATTTATTTTATTTCTTTATTTATCCATTTTTAGCTCAATCTTTTTAATTTTTACTGCCTATTTATCATGTATTCATTGTATTTTGCAAGCTTTACTTACTTATTCACTTAGAACTGTTTATTACTTATGTGTCGTGTGTGTGGTATATTGTGCTGTGTTTGTAGAACGGTACAACACTGATGGTCAGCATGACTAAAGTTCCTAAAGTTAATGTTACATTACATTCATTCATCTGACGCTTTTATCCAAAGCGATTTACAATTGCTATACATGTCAGAGGTTGCACGCCTCTGGAGTAACAAGGGGTTAAGTGTCTTGGTCAGGAACACATTGGTGGATGTGCCGATGTGGGATTCGAACCCTGGTCTCCCACATCAAAGGCATGTGTCTTATTGTGGCCCTGGCTTTGTGTCAAGATTAACAATGAGTAGCAGTAGTAACAAGAGAA
>NC_060150.1:33071203-33081314 GCF_021292245.1 Micropterus dolomieu | reverse complement strand
TTTGCAGGTATTGTATTTCTATAGATTTCAGCTATATTTGCCATGGAGACCAATGATCGATAACAGACTCACACTGATTCAATTTTGAGAGCGAGGGAGAGCTAGAGAACTGGGTCACTGGGAGATGTAAAGTAGAACAGTGAAAACGTCTGATTCCATTTCATTTCTTAGAGGTTTTTCTGGAGGGGTGAGGTTTTGCAATGAGGGTTACTCTGTTGCTGGTGCTGCTGTTCGATCTGTCTGCGACATGGGCTCAAGGAGAGGGCGGAGGAGCTGACCAAGGCTTACAGATGAGAATTATCTGGGATGAGCTTAGACATCTGAGAGACATGGTGGTGGAGCAGAAGGTGGAACTCAGGAACAGCAAGGCTGAACTGCAAACCCAGAGGGGAAAAGTGGCTGCTTTAGAGAAGGAGAACACAGGTAGTAAATCAAAGACAACTGTGATGTTTATGCTGGGGATGCAATGATTCTTAATGAAAATTATGATTACTTTCATCATCAATTACTTTTTTTTTTTTTTTAAGTAAACGATTAAATTATTAGCAAAATTGTTGCAGATTTCTCTTTGGTGATAAACTAATCTATTAATTGTAATTGTTTCAGCTCTAGATTAGGCTAAACCCAAGTAAAGGTAACCTAATAATTACTTGTGATAGAGTACTTCTAGCGAAGGTTAAATGATATCCACATAAACAGCCTTTAGATGGAATTGCAGCAATTTTAATATTAATTCAGTGAACTTAGCAGAATATCACCACTAAAAGAAAAACATCAGACTCACAGTCTCCCTAATCTGTTTAATAATGGCTGTAATGTAAAGCCTATTGCATCTTTCTGTTTGAACTGAAAAACTCTACAATACCAGACACCAGAAGATGGGATAAGTCAGTATAAAAGTCTTATAAAGTTAATTATTAAGTTGAATTTGCAGTCATATCAGCAATAACACACAATAACAAACCAGAAATGTATTTTTTGCAGCCCTGGTTTCCAGAGTGACAACCAGTCAGAAGGAGGAGCAGGAGAAACAGGTGACAGCTCTCAGGGAAGAGCTGGATGTTTGTAAGACTTAACTACAGCTCACCAAGAACAAATTGTAAACAGAAAGGACAACTGCAGGTATTTTGATGAGACAAGAAATACATACTTATATACTGTACATACATGCATTAACTGAATGTTTTTATTCTGTTCTTTCCCTTAAGACTAACCATTTGTTTTCGCAATTATTGCTATCTTTAAAAAAATACCACAATTTAACTAATTCTCTTAGTTAAATGTTTCCATGCTGTGTTTACAGAAACTCAGAAGCTGGCTTTCTCTGCTGGATTGCCCACTACAGGAAAAATTGGACCATTCGAAACTTAAACTCCACTCAACTACAGTAGTCTTCACAAATATTGGCGGGGCTTACAACCCAACTACAGGTAAGCATTGCCACAAGCATCATAATATTGTGGACAGTGGACAACACTGACAGCTCTCATTCTCTCCTGTCGCAGGTATCTTCACTGCACCAGTCAAAGGAGTCTAGAATGGATGGGAGTAAATTTATACCATAATAGTGAAAAAAAACTGCATAATTCGGAGGCAGCTAACGGTCATACTTCCATTGCAAATGCATTATTTCAACAGCTGGAACAGGGAAGTGTGGTCTGCGTGTGTCTCCAACAAGACTGTAGCCTTTATGATGATTCGAGCACCTTTAACATCTTCAGTGGTTTCCTGCTGTTCCCTCTGTAACTTTCAGGTATAGATTGTTTCTTCACCAAGGCCTTGAGGTTTCCAGTGGTCTATTACATTTATTGAATTCATACTTTGTATATACATTACTTCATCAAATTGAGGTAACCAACAACAGTATTGTCAAAGACCAAATATATGACAAGTTTTGTGCATATGTCCATTAGAAACATGAATGGTTGATTAACTTTTTCATCTATGTGTATGTCCGTGAGTGTGAGGATTGGTGATTTATTTTATTTCTTTATTTATCCATTTTTAGCTCAATCTTTTTAATTTTTACTGCCTATTTATCATGTATTCATTGTATTTTGCAAGCTTTACTTACTTATTCACTTAGAACTGTTTATTACTTATGTGTCGTGTGTGTGGTATATTGTGCTGTGTTTGTAGAACGGTACAACACTGATGGTCAGCATGACTAAAGTTCCTAAAGTTAATGTTACATTACATTCATTCATCTGACGCTTTTATCCAAAGCGATTTACAATTGCTATACATGTCAGAGGTTGCACGCCTCTGGAGTAACAAGGGGTTAAGTGTCTTGGTCAGGAACACATTGGTGGATGTGCCGATGTTGGATTCGAACCCTGGTCTCCCACATCAAAGGCATGTGTCTTATTGTGGCCCTGGCTTTGTGTCAAGATTAACAATGAGTAGCAGTAGTAACAAGAGAAAGTTAGCATTTAAAAACAATACCACTGATAAAATGAGTGGAACAGATTGTCTTTGAAAACTGTGTACAAGTCAATACAGAAGAATTAACTTAGAGCAGTGGCCAATAATAGGCCCGTGGGCCAAAGCTTGCCCGTAAGCAATAATATCTGGCACGTGGCCATATTTCTTTGTTAGTGGCAAAAAAATAATAATAATAGCGGCTGGTGCTGAAACAGATCTCAGTCACGACAGCAAAAGTTACTTACATAATCACTTCCTCCTAATTGATTGTGCCTACAAAATAAAAGCGTGAGAACATTTTTGCAGCAGTACTTTATGTTGTGTTTAACTCAGAGCTTTTACTTTGAAAAGTTCTGAAGGAAATTCAAAAGAGTCTCTGGCTTGCTTGACACACCTCTGAAAAGCCATCAGAAAACGTGAGATTGCGGATTCCCCTCAATGAGAAAAGCAGGAATTTCCTCTGCCTGGAGATATTGGGGCGTCTATAGTTTGATGCGGACCAATCGCCAGGATGTACACACTCCTGCACATGCTTAATTGTAATGTGTAATAGGATCTCTTCACAATCAATTTGTTGAAAAGGAAGAAAAATACTAGCAGTAAGTGAGGAATCCTCTAAACAGGAGTGATGTGCACTACCAACTGAGCTAATTGGACACACAGTAAATAATGGAATATTAATAGTCAATTGACAATGTTCTGGTCCACCATCTAATGACAAAAAAATATTTGGCCCAATGCCATAATTATGTGCCTGAGTAAGTAAGTGGCTCACTTGCCCTATGTAAAACTGATATGCATAAGATTGTCTTTTCTTCAAGCTTTCACCAAATCTTTTTTATTTATTTTTTTACATATTATCTATCTTTACATAATTTTTATTTAAAAGCACTTCCCTATAATTGTATTATATAAATATAGGTTATTTGGTGTCTCTGAAATTGTCCTTAGGTGTGAGTGGTTGTCTGTCTATGTGTGGCCCTGCGATGGAATTGGCTCCAGCCCCCCACGACCCTGTACGCAGGATAAGCGGTTGACGATTCAGTGGCATAATCCAAAGGAATCAGCCTACAATTTAGAGTTCGCGATAAAAGTGCATATTGAGCTGCAGGGACCAATGACAAGATTGAACCATATGTATTCCATCATTTAAAACACAATTTTATGTTATATTTTCTATGAATATCATTTAACAAGCATTAACAAATCAGTAAAGTAAGTATTTTTTTTTATTTATTAAAGTCACGGCCCCCTTGCCCATTTTGGCCAAAGTGGAGTTCTAGACTAAATTAATACATTACATGAACAAATTACTAAAATGAATGTTTTTGACCCCGTGGCTTAAAGTTATTTTATACTGTACTGTGTACCACAAAATATCACATTTCTGCTTTCTGTAACTGGGTGTTTGCTGACATGTGTGAGAAATGAGCGTGTGGGTGTTGGTAGATACTTTGAATGACTATGTAAACATCAGACTGAATGTGGACAAAATCAGGGGGCTTTTACTTTTTTTAAACTGAACTATTGTCCCTAAAAATGTGTGTGTCCTGCAAACATTCAAAAACGTACATACATACATATAGTATTGACACATGGTGTTTTTTGCACCTGTTACTATGGTAACACCAGATATGACATCAACACATGACCTACTTCACACAGTGGGGCCAAAAAAGTATGTTTTTTTCATATTTAAATGTCAACTTTACAGTTTATATTTATGCTTCTTGACTTGCAGTATTTGCTTTCATCTTTCTTTATATTTTCTATGTCTTCTTATGTAACAACAAACAAAGGCAAATTTCCTATATGTGAAAACTAGGCAATAAACCATATTCTGATCAACACTGTGAAATCCAAAGTGAACCAACACAGTGAACAGCTACTTTTAATGATGCCGCTGTGTCCGACTGAAATACACAGGTAGAAGTGTCAAACAAACATAAAGGGTTTGACAACAGACGCGTGGGCGGACCAGCACCACCACCCCTGGCATCTGGGCTGAGCTGAAAGAGTGGAAAACATGGTAATAGAACAGAGGGAGGAGCTGACTGTCACCAAGATTCAACTTCAGTGCCAGAGAGTCAAAGTGGCTGATGTGTAGAGTGAGAACACAGGCAAATGAAATGTTACATCTAATGATAGAGCTGGCTTAATGCAGTGTTTTCTTCATCTATGTCATGGTGGGTGGATGTGCTTTGCATTTAACTCGTTTCATTGATGGACTCATCTGTTCATACAGTGACAGGTTTAAGTAGCCGGGCACATGCAAAGTCAGACCTTTGTGTTAAGCTGTGCTCTAACTCAGTATTCCTGTGGTAAATAGATGACTTCCATCATGTCTGTCATTATCACTGGAAAATTAAGCACTAGACAAAACTATATTTTATGAAAGCAGTTTGCATCAGCAAGTAAGTATTTAACTGCTGACGGGTTAGAGCACGACGTGGGGAGAGAAAGCATTTGTATTATTATTATTTTCATCATCACCACCATTTTTGTCAGTCTGAGTCAGCAAATAGAAGCCATTTCCTGGACCCTTGTCCATTCATTTATAGCCATTTGTTACTCATAGTTCGTCATTTAAGTTTCTAATTTGAGGTCATGGACATTTGAGCACCGTGCTCAAGATGTTTCCATAATACAGGGCATCAAGACCCAGAGAGGATCAGTAGTATTAACCGTAGACCCAGAAAGCCAACAAATTTATCTTTCTCCCAAACAACCAAAACCAAGTGATATCCTGCTGGTTTTAAAGAGGTGTGTGTGCCTGTGTGTTTGTGTTTATCTCTATATGTGTAAGTGTGCAGGTATTGTATTTCTATAGATTTCAGCTATATTTGCCACGAAGGCCAATGATCGATAACAGACAGTAGATTCAAATTCACATTTTGAGAGCGAGGGAGAGCTACAGAAAGCTAAAATTAAAAACAAAATTAAAAAACAAGTTTTAAATTCTTTTGTTGTTTTTTTTACAAAATCAAACAAGAAATTATAATTCAGGATGCCATGTCAGGGTCAATAGTACACAAGAGCAAAGGTGAGAAAGAGAGTGATTTTAAACTAAAACCTAAACTGAGTGAGATAAATAACTTGCTAACTGCATAAAAGATTGCAGAGATGCTATTTTTAGGAATAACAAGTAACGGTAACATGGGCTCAGTTAACAATGAGTCCCCCTGACAACATGGAAAACAGGGGTGGGAGTCATTATAGCAGAAAAGACACCAGGTGAATACTCAACTTCTCAGAGGTTGAAGCTGATAACATAAATGTCAGAAAGTAATATACAACAATTGTCAAATTATCACATTACTCATGGGGAAGAAAGATTCTTCATGGCTGTTCCTGTCTCTTGTCTCTCTGGGGAACGTGTTGGGGATATCACAGAGTGCAACATAACCTTGTAAGACTGGCGAGTGTGGATATTATTTCTGTAACATTACAGTTCTGCTCCTCTTTCTGCCTGCTTTGCTTTCTCCTCCAGTCCTCTCTCTTCCTTACTGCTCCTCTCCTGTTTCCCACCTATTTCTAGTACACACTGATCTTGTATGTACAGTATAAACGCATTTTGCCGGCTATGAATTTATGGGGCCCTCTGGCATTCATGAATTTATCCTTCCCTATCTCCTCTACTCCTAAATATTCGGTCCTCTAATGTGGTTTGAAGAGCTTTGCACGTCTTTATGGGTGGCAAAATGCCAGCCACTCAAAGACTGAGAATACAACATATTAAGCCTTGCCGTTACAGACACACACACACACAGACACACACACATACACACACACTTGGGGGGAATGCAAGAATACAACATTATAATTTGGGGTGATTGTAGTATGTTATTTCCCCTCAAATCTGTGCCGCAGGCCTTTCCATTATTGTAATGCCTTATGCTTCCTATTTGGACTTTGTAAACTTGTGTGTGTGTATGTGTGACTACATCTCAAAGGAACTGATGTTATTACTTAGTAGTAATAGTTCGTGGGTGTGAATGCATGCACACAAGGACACACACACTCTCACTGTTTTAACATAGCAAAATATTTCTGCTTTAAAGGTGGTATTATCAAACCGTTGATGGTGTCTCTGGCTTTGTCCTATTTTGCAACAAGCCTTGCCTCTCACTGAGAATGATTTTATGGGATGACATTTCCCTTGACTTATCAAAAGTGCCAATTTACAGAAATAATAAAGAAAATAATTAATAACTGCAAACTAGATGGAGAGCAAGAGGGCAAAGTAGATGCCAGAAGTATTCTTGCGTAACATATGCAAACAGTTAGAGAGTGAGAAGAGCTAATACATCCAGTATACAAAAGTTAGTGATTTCTGTGGAGATTTATGTTTGTGATAATACTATGCAAGTGAAATGCATAGAAAGGAACCTTGAAACACACAAGGAGGTGCAGAGTGCTAAATCCCATTTTCATATTTCTTGAAGCTATAGTAACATACTTAATTAATCAAGATAGATTATCACTTCTTACATCTTTTGTCTTTGCTGACAACCAAACAGGAGTACAAAAACATATTTACTCATTTTGTTGCATGAGAACCTCTTAGGAAATCAGATTTTGTCTGTCTCCGCAAAAGCACTGGAGACGTTGAGTATTGTTTCCATGGAAACAATGCTGGTGCCCAACAGTTCGATAATTAATCAAGAGGATGATCAGACGATAGCATCTTCAATACACATACTCAAAAAAAAATACCAACACTCACCAGCTATCTGTATCAGGTACAAAGAGCCCTTTTCACGGGCTTTAGTTAACTGGATCATTTCATGGTAGGTTAATGTGGAAAATAGGAGTTTGATTTACATCTGGACACATCAAAACATGCTTTGGACCTGCTGTAGGGCCATCACCGCAACATTTCCCAGACCCACTCCAACAAAGCTGCTGTATACTGTAATTATATATATATGCGTGATGAGAGCAAAACAGAAGAGAAGAGAGTTGGAGTGTTAATGAGTAAGTAAAAGGAAAGTGATGGGAAAATTAGATCAGAGTCCCAGCAGGAATCACAACTAAGTGTTCTCTATTCACACACACACACACACACACCATTAAGGAGACACCCACAGTCTAATCTAGAGTGTTCTCTCAGAGGCCTCGTCTTCCCTTTAATCCTCTGTCTCTCTGCTTGAGAGGAGGAAGTGGATGGAAAGACGGACGTTTCTCAAAGGAGAGTAGAGCATGTTTGCCTCAGGTCACAAACACCCTCGGGGCAAGATGCAGAAGGGGATGACTTTGTGTGTGTTCTTAGCAGCAGGCAAGCTCTACTGTACATGCATAAAGAAGGCTGATTAATTGTCCCTTTGGTCCAGACCTCAATATCCCCTTCTTAGAATATTTTTTAATTATTATTTACACACAGAAAAAAAAACACAAAACAAACATAACCCCAAAGTCAAGGCTAAATCAAATCTATACATCCTGATAGACACACACACACACACACCTCATTTCAAGATATGTCTGCTGGCTTAACTATTTAAAAAGCTAACAAAACATTAAGGGATATTAAAAAAACGGGGGGTTAGTCTCTGCAGGTCATACATTTATTATTTTACTGTAGTAAGTACTGTAAGCTGAATGAACACGATTTAGGTAAGGAAATTTTAAAAGACACTTTGCTGACCTGAATAATTTATTTTCTTTCAATCAAATAAAACTGGGCTCCTTTTTGGTATTTGTTGCTCCCCCAATATTTTTAATGAATAATAAAAATTCAATCCGTTTATATGTGGTGTTGGTGGGGGTGGGGGCATGAGGATTTTTTGGGTTATGAAAGGGGGTCGTGACAGAAAAGGTTTGAGAAGTACTGGTCTACTATATTTTAAAAATCCTATTACATCTACTAGGCAATTTTTGCTAAAGAGCAGAAAATAGACTCAAGAACAAATACACATCTACACTGACACACAGAGCAGAAACAGAGCAACATGGACATTGTATTGGAGTCTTATAAGTCTCCATCTGTGAAATGTCCAATGTTCATTTGCACTTTTGATCCACCACCTCCTGAAAAAAACAATTATCTTTGTCTCATCACCTAGTTAGATGTTTGCCTTGAAACTGGGCTCTAAGTAATTCCATATCTTTTCCACTTGTACGATACAGCAAATCAAAAATGAATTAAAAGCTGCAAACTGCTTGTTCTTAGTGGAAATAACAGTACTAGCAACTCCTTCACTTTAGAGGGAGTCATTTGATCCTGTGTTGACAGAAAAAAATTGGCTAATGAAGTTTTAAATAGTACACCAGTTACTGAGGGCCAATAGGGTGTTTGTAAAAGATATTTTACGGTTCAACGATTAAAGCATCCATCTTGAGATAATGTGGTTTATTAGACAAGACGGCATGTTTTATTTGAAAGAAGGTGGGAAATGGTTTAAACACTTGGCTCACCAGTTTTCACATCACATTCGCGCTGTGGTAAATAACAGGTGGTGGTGTAGTGAGAGTTGCTGTGCAATGGTTCACCTTATGTGGTTTCCCTAAACACTTCCCATTACAGATAACAGCTTAGACAAAAGATCAGGGGGGCCTCAAAAAAAGTGTTCATAGTACACTTTATGCACATTTCTAATGTTATAATAATTAACTCATCCATTAGAATTTATCTGCCAAATGCCAAAGATGTTTGCAGTAAATGTCTTGCATTAAAACTTATTTCTCCCTTTCGTTGTATTGTGTTGCCCCTCAGTGCCCATTTG
Source organism: Micropterus dolomieu (assembly GCF_021292245.1). Classification (NCBI taxonomy): domain Eukaryota; kingdom Metazoa; phylum Chordata; class Actinopteri; order Centrarchiformes; family Centrarchidae; genus Micropterus; species Micropterus dolomieu. Next base: position 33,072,165 of record NC_060150.1, on the reverse strand, counting down.
CACCAGTGTGATACCACTTTCTGTGATTTACTATGTACTATAAATGTCTACATGTCAGGTTTAGACGGCTGAAAAGTGAAATGGGTTAGAAGTTGTGAATGAAAATGATTTTTCATGATTCTCAATGATTTCACCTTAAAGCAAATGTCTGATTATACGTCTGAATAACCTGTCACTAAACAGCTCAATAAACAAACTATCCCCACTGGAAAAAAAAAGAAGAAAATAAACAAAACAACAAAACTCTCCATAAGAACCTCTCTTTTCTCTCTCTCGCTCTCTCCCGTTTAGTGTGTGCCCATCTGAATGTCTCTCCCCAGTATATTTGCCTTTAAAAGGGACTAAGCAGTTCATTACAAGTCTACTGAGCTTCAACTGTGTCACTGAAGCCAGAAGCCTGTGTGGTTTTCTTTCTTAGAAATACTAATAACAGAATCAAAGGGGGGAGTTTGTGTTTGAGTGTGTGCGAGTCTGTTTGTGTGTCTGTATATTCTAGTAATACTGATGTAATCGCAGGCTCAAGCCCAATTAGCCAAGAGGGTAACTCTGTAATAATCCCTACCCCTGGGCATAATGGCCTATTAAAGCAGCAGTGGACAGAATAAATGAGTGTGTCTAAGGAAATAGAAAGAGAGGGGGAGAGAAACAAGAGGCAGGAAATTTGAGGAAGGGAGGAAGGGAAGGGTAAAAGAGGTGGGAGGATAGGAAGGGAAAAAAATTATCCAAAGAGCCATAGAAGAAAAGCTTGTTCAAAAGAATTTCAATCTTATGATGCACATACTCTATGCTTGACTTTTTCAGCAATTTTCCAAATGTGGGCATTGTCTTAAACTGTACTTTACATCCAAAACACCATATATTTAAATTTACATTTAGGGCATTTAGCAGACGCTTTAGTCCCAAGTGACTTACAGTAAGTACATTTGTCATACGAAATGGTGGATTGGCCATCATTAGCTACA